>NC_135237.1:169351027-169548527 GCF_051348905.1 Ranitomeya variabilis
AAATTAAATTGTGGTAATGTCTATAACCAAAATGAGAAAAATGTTGTCTCTGTCCAAATATATATGGACCTAACTGTATATATACTAGCTGAAGAGCCCGGCGTTGCCTGGGCATAGTAAATATCTGTGGTTAGTTATAGCACCTCACTTCTCTTATTTTCCCATCACGCTAATAAAATTTGATGTAAAAGTATGCATATTCTTTGATTTTTCTGCAATCCAAACAGCTGATTAATGGGCTCAGCACTCATATTTAATATACAAATGTATCCAGTTTATTTAGTTATTTGCTATCTATATATATATAATTGTCTAAGGGTTTTTCCGTCTGTCTGTCTGTCTGTCTGTCCTGGAAATCCCGCGTCTCTGATTGGTCGAGGCCGCCAGGCCTCGACCAATCAGCGACAGGCACAGTATTGACGTAGATGACATAATGGTTGCCATGTCAACAATGATGTCATAAAGGTTGCCTCGACCAATCAGCGACGGGCACAGTCTGCCGCGAATTCGCCTCGACCAATCAGCGACGGGCACAGTATCGACGTAGATGTCATAATGGTTGCCATGGCGACGATGATGTCATAAAGGTTGCCTCGACCAATCAGCGACGGGCACAGTCTGCCGCAAATTCTGGAATCATCATTGTCCATATACTACGGGGACATGCATATTCTAGAATACCCGATGCGTTAGAATCGGGCCACAATCTAGTATAAATATAATTACTATCTTACACGATGTATTTGCTCTTTGTCAAAACCATGGACATACGGTACTTCACGTTACATAATATTGTTTTGTTATGGTTTTTTTTTTTTTTTACTGCTCTTAATTCGATGGGATGGGCATCATAATAAATGAACAATCCAGGGCTTGCTGTTGTTAAGGTTAAATCCGTCAGCACCTCTGAGATCTATTGTCAGGTTAGGTGGAGGTTTGGATTTCACAGCTGCACTGGGTGAAAACTAAACATACCTTTTGGCAGAGAGCCTTGGTGAAACAAAGCTTGCCAAGAGAGGGTGACCTCCATGTAGCACAGATCTTCAGCCAACCATTGTTTTCTTGTTCACAAGGAACTGTTCTCAAGGCTTCGTTTCAGGAGGGGAAAATTGGATCTTATTGAGTCACTTGAATATGTAATGCGATTTACCTTTCTAATCTTGTGGTTTAAAGATTAAGTGGCAGATCAGATGAGTTGCATACATTTTACATGAGCCTTGGTTTCCAGACGTATAATCTTTATGTCACTGTACCTCCAAGTTATGTAATCTTTAGTATTGTAGCTATGACACCTCCTACACCTGTAGTTTGAGGAAGTTCTGACCCCTTAATAAAACCAATCTAGATGCTTTAAATATTTGGCTTCTGGTGTATTAGAAGCTGATATTTCTCATATACTTCTTATAACCCTACAGTGCCTACAAGTAGTATTCAACCCCCTGCAAATTTAGCAGGTTTACACATTTGGAATTAACTTGGCATTGTGACATTTGGACTGTAGATCAGCCTGGAAGTGTGAAATGCACTGCAGCAAAAAAGAATGTTATTTCTTGGTTTCTTTTTTTTTTAAATTGTGAAAAGGGTCATTTATTATTCAACCCCTCAACCCCCCAGAATTCTGTTTGGTTCCCCTAAAGTATTAAGAAGTAGTTCAGGCACAAAGAACAATGAGCTTCACATGTTTGGATTAATTATCTCTTTTTCCAGCCTTTTCTGACTATTTGAGACCCTCCCCAAACTTGTGAACAGCACTCAAACATGGTCAACATGGGAAAGACAAAGGAGCATTCCAAGGCCATCAGAGACAAGATCGTGGAGGGTCACAAGGCTGGCAAGTGGTACAAAACCCTTTCCAAGGAGTTGGGCCTACCTGTCTCCACTGTTGGGAGCATCATCCGGAAGTGGAAGGCTTATGGAACTACTGTTAGCCTTCCACGGCCTGGACAGCCTTTGAAAGTTTCCTCCCGTGCCGAGGCCAGGCTTGTCCGAAGAGTCAAGGCTAACCCAAGGACAACAAGAAAGGAGCTCCGGGAAGATCTCATGGCAGTGGGGACAATGGTTTCAGTCAATACCATAAGTAACGTACTCCACCGCAATGGTCTCCGTTCCAGACGAGCCCGTAAGGTACCTTTACTTTCAAAGCGTCATGTCAAGGCTCGTCTACAGTTTGTTCATGATCACTTGGAGGACTCTGAGACTGACTGGTTCAAGGTTCTCTGGTCTGATGAGACCAAGGTCGAGATCTTTGGTGCCAACCACACACGTGACGTTTGGAGACTGGATGGCACTGCATACGACCCCAAGAATACCATCCCTACAGTCAAGCATGGTGGTGGCAGCATCATGCTGTGGGGCTGTTTCTCAGCCAAGGGGCCTGGCCATCTGGTCCGCATCCATGGGAAGATTGATAGCACGGCCTACCTGGAGATTTTGGCCAAGAACCTCCGCTCCTCCATCAAAGATCTTAAGATGGGTCATCATTTCATCTTCCAACAAGACAACGACCCAAAGCACACAGCCAAGAAAACCAAGGCCTGGTTCAAGAGGCAAAAAAATCAAGGTGTTGCAGTGGCCTAGTCAGTCTCCTGACCTTAACCCAATTGAAAACTTGTGGAAGGAGCTCAAGATTAAAGTCCACATGAGACACCCAAAGAACCTAGATAACTTGGAGAAGATCTGCATGGAGGAGTGGGCCAAGATAACTCCAGAGACCTGTGCCTGATCAGGTCTTATAAAAGACGATTATTAGCTGTAATTGCAAACAAAGGTTATTCCACAAAATATTAAACCTAGGGGTTGAATAATAATTCACCCACACTTTTATGTTTAAAATTTATAAAAATTTAACTGAGCAACAAAACTTTTTGGTTTGTAAGATTTATTTAAGATGCATCTGTTAATAAATCCTGCTCTTGTTTGAAGCCTTTAACTTATTTGCATCTTATTAAACCTGCTAAATCTGCAGGGGGTTGAATACTACTTGTAGGCACTGTATATGTATACCTGACATAAAATTAAAGTTCCTGAAAGGCCCTGTTCACTGCACATTATGCGTTGAGAAAACAGGTCTTTATTAACTAGACAGATGCCAAAAGAGGCTGGTGTATGCCGATACACTGCAAAGAAAAGAAATTATAGAAAGGTGTATTGTAGATTTTATTAGCCAATTGGGTTGCATCTCCAACTTATCCAACTTCATGACTATAAAATGGTATACATTGCGCGCTTTCATCACAGGTATATGTCCTAAGCTTTTCCAGACTTCTACATTATATAAAGGCCTTTTATAGTAAAAAAGTAGTGGTATATGATAATTTAAAGGGTAACTAATCATAACTATTCAGTATCAGCTGTGCTGTGTGAGTACATGAGGAAAAATCTGCTAAGCTAGCCATTAGATGTCTTGTATCCTGTGTTATGATCCGGTGACCTTGGAGCCGCATGAGACTTTCTCTGGAGTAGGTGGAACCTGTACTGACCGCAAACCCTAAACTGACACCGCAACTAGAAGTAGCCGTGGGGTGTACCTAACACATCCTAGACACCTCGACACAGCCGGAGAACTAAATACCCCTATAGATGGAAATGGGAATTCTATCTTGCCTCAGAGCAGAACCCCAAAGGATAGGTAGCCCCCCACAAATATTGACTGTGAGTATTAGAGGAAAGACGCACGCAGGCAGAAAACAGGATTTAGCAAAAGAGGCCACTCTAGCTAAATAGAAAAGGATAGGATAGAATACTAAGCGGTCAGTATTAAAACCCTAAAAATATCCACAGCAGATAATACAAAAATTCCACCATCTAACTAAAGACATGGAATGTATATCTGCATCTCCTGGGAATCCAACTTGACTGAAAAAATCCAAACACAGTCTAAGCTGGACAAGAAAAAACAATGAATAGTACTGAATAGTAAAGCACACAGCATGTGTGCTGCAGAAACAAAACCCAGACACTTATCTTGGCTGATATGGCTGCAGGGCAGGAGGAACCAGACATAGATGTAAAACCTCCAAGAACAATGGACAACTGGCAAGGGCTAATGGATCCTGCAAACCTAAATACTTAGAGAGAGCTGCAATCAGCAGGGACACCTGCTCAGGATTGCAACCCAGGGACAACTGTATTACCACCAACAACCACCGGAGGGAACCCAAGAGCAGAATTCACAACAATCCTGCTTTTTTCTACAGTTTTCCCCTTTGCATGGTCTTCCTCTAATTTGCAGTCTACTCAGGCTAAATTCTCATTAATTTTGTGTCTGTGCACAGCGTATCATCTGAATGTGCAAAAGCATGCCAAAACGTATGCAAACGCATGGTTACCCAGCGTTTTTATCCACAACAGCTTATGCATGACGCAAAAAAATGCTGCCTGTGCATGCGTTCAAAGTTTCAAAGAATTTTGTTATGCCGCAAGTGCTGTTCCAGGAGAATTTCCTTGACAAAAGCCACACCCAATGGGCGTGTCTCATGGGGATTCTGTATATGTAGACCCTACACAGATGAAATCCTCACCTTTTGCTGCTGTATACAGCTACAAGATGGATCTTGGCATGGAAAGCTTTTATTGGAATCTGGATTTGGAATTGAAATTGGCTTTTGCCTTTGCTGTGGCTAGCAAAGAAGAAAGAAGAGCAAGACGGAGAAGACGTCGTCATTGCTACTGGCAACACCCCATCGTTGAAGTCCAAGAGAGTCGTGGAGCCTACCACTCGTTGCACACCTAGCTGTGTGCAAACCCAGAGACGTCTTTGGACTACACGAGGATGTCTGAACAGAGCTTCAATGAATTGCTGCAACGTGTGCGAGGATCCATCACCAGGCAGGACACGCAACTACTTAGAGCAATTCCTGCTGAGGATTGTCTGTTGGTGACCCTGAGGTACGTAATTTCGAAAAATAAACATGTCGTTTGTATTATTGTTAGAAAAGCCAGGTACTGATATTTTTTCTGGGATTGTTGGAGAAACCTGCCATGCTTTATGTGACATTCTGCGTGTAGAATTCCTCCCCCAACCCACAACTGAACTCTGGCTGAAAAATGCAGCAAAATTAAATGAAATTTGTAATTTTCCTAACTGTGTGGGGGCTGTGGATGGCAAACATATTCGGATTCTGAAAACTGCTGGAAGTTGATCCGAGTATTTCAATTACAAAAAATACTTTTTGATTGTTCTCATGGCGATTGCAGATGCTGAGTATCGATTTGTCACCGTTGACATTGGCTTATTTGGATGAGGAAATGACTCACAGACTTTCAAAAACTCTGACATGGGACATCGTTTGTATGGTAATAATTTTAATTTTCCACCGCCACAACCTCTTCCGAACACTGAAGGACCGCCAATGTCGTTTGTTGTGGTTGGGGATGAGGCATTTCAAATGTGTGCCAACCTCATAAAAACCTACTCGAGTCGGAATTTGAATCACACTAAAAGGGTTTTCAACTACCGACTGACAAGGGCACGAAGAACTGTGGCGTGTGCCTTTGGTTTGCTGAGATCAAAATGGCGTGTTTTGGGAACACCAATCAAACTGAGACAATTGATGATGTAATCAAAGCGTGTGTTGATATGCTTAGAACTTGACAAACCTGTTGATACCACTTTCAGAATTACCATGATCATCCTCTGAGGACTACAGTGGAAGTTGCCCACATGCTGCTTTACTTTGTTTCGGATATTGGACGTCTTGCATGGCAAGATGATATGGTTTAATACACTTTAATATAACACGTAAATGTTATATGTTTGCTGACTTTACTACTAATAAAACACCTCAAGTTAAACACCCGTTACAACTTGACTCAACAATGCAATACACACATGTGTGTGTTTTCACATAAAGAGACAAAGAAAACAGGGATTGTGCAAACAAAATAAAAATTTTATTTAACAACAAACAAACAATGGGTTTTATGTTCAGGATCTGTATGACGGTGATATATTGTGAACCTTGGGGGTGTTGAGCTGGGATGATTGAGTTACATTTGATGATGAAGGGGTTACAGGGGAAGGGGCAATTAATTGAAGGATTGGCTCCTGGATGGGACTGGACACATTAGGGTTAGACGACACATTAAGAGTTCACCTGTGGGAAGGGATAGACAAATTGGAAGGGGGACAACCAAGGGAAGGTAGTGAGTGACATATTAGACAACAGAGACACATTGGGAGGTGAGGGTGGAGGTGGTTACGAGAATTTTTGTCCGAGATTTCTTGCTCCTGGTCTTATGGTGTGGCTCCAAGTGAATAGTTGGAGTCCTGAGTTTCTTTGTTTTGGCCTCTGTAGCAGCACATGGTGCTGCACTCTGCAGCGTGGTGGATGCTGCTTGCTGCAGGGGTGCTGCACTCTGGAGCGAGGTGGATGCTGCACTCTAGAGCGTGATGGGTGCTGCTTGCTGCAGGGGTGCTGCACTCTGGAGCGAGGTTTATGCTGCTTGCTGCAAGGGTGCTGCACTCTGGAGCATGGTAGATGCTGCTTGCTGCAGAGGTGCTGCACTCTGGTGTAGCTGTGAACTAGGTGAACATGTTAATGATGCTGTACTTGTTGATGCTGGTAAAATCCGGCCTGCGACTGATAGGACTTCGGGACTGCTGCTGCTGTAATGCCTGGCTGTAAGCAGCCTTGCAGGCCTACATGATGTTCAGCTGGAGTTCAGGTGTAAGGTTTTCCGACACACCCCGCTCTATTGCTGAAAAAAATTTTCTTGCCGGTCTCTGAAGGTCAGCTTCCAGGCAGTTAAGGCATCGGTGGACATCCTGGAAAAGTGTGTCCACCTGAGTGATCCCATTGTCCAGTCTATCTCTAATCACCTTCATCCCATCCTGGAATACCGAGCTTAAGTGAATAAACTCGGGCATGACTGACCTCTCCCAGGCCCTCTGCTGCTGATGAGAAGTCCCAACAAAGGCAGTGGCAGAGGGCTGGGAGAGGGGAAAACCTGATGGACCGGCTGCCTGTTCCCCAACCTGTGAAACCTGCCCGGTTGCTACATCGCTGATAGATGATTGGGACTGTTGAGACGGTTCATTGGCTGGTCGATGAGGGGCCTCTCCAACAGAGGAAGATCCAGGTTCTATAGTGCTTCTCCAGGTTCTGTGTGGAAAATAAAAGAAAAACATTACTACATTTTTTTTTTTAAGTTTATACAATAGTCCGACAACAGAAAAGATACTCACATTCACTGAGCAAGGGCAGGCCTCAGAAAAGTCAGCATTAGTGTTCAGCGATACCTTCCGATATACAGAAGTATCGGTATCGGATTGCATTGGCCGATATCCCAAAAATATCGGATATCGCCGATACCAATGCAAGTCAATGGGACACAAATATCGGAATGTAAATAAGCCCTTTCTGTCCTTGTCCTTCCTGTTCCAGAGGGGGGAAGAGTGTGGGCGGTGCGTGGGCAGACATTGTGCGTGTCTATGTGGGCTGCCGGGGGTCTGTGCGGGCTACCGGGGGTCTGTGCGGGCTACCGGGGGTCTGTGCAGGGCTGCCAGGGCTCTATTCTGGCTGCCGGGGGTCTGTGTGGGCTGTCGGGGCTCTGTGCGGGCTGTCGGGGCTCTGTGCGGGCCTGCCGGGGCTCTGTGCGGGCCTGCCGGGGCTCTGTGCGGGCCTGCCGGGGCTCTGTGTGGCCTGCCGGGGGTCTGTACGGGCCTCTCTGGGGTCTGTGCGGGCTGCCGGGGGGTCTGTGCGGGTGTGCAGGCATCGTCCAATGGGACTACAAGTCACATCGGACGATGCCTGCTACAATGACAGTGATTGACACATTATCCAATGATGGGACAGTAGTAGTCCCATCATGCGGCTAATGTGTTGAATGTAAAAAAAAAAAAAAAACTACATACATGCTACATACATGCTACATACTACATACATACTACGTGCATACTCCATACATGCATACTACATACATACAACATACATACATGCTACATACATACTACATACATACAACATACATACTACATACTACACACATGCTACATACATACATACATACTACATACATCATACATACTACATACAATACATTCATACATTACATACAATACATAGATACAGACATACAGTACATTAAGCATAGAGTTCACACTCACCATTACTTGTCACTTTTTTCCCCGACGCCAGTGCCATCTGAAAAAAAAAATTAAAATAACAAACAACCAATATACTCCCTGATCCGCAGAATCCACGAGTGTCCCATGACGATCTCCTGTGGAGAACGGCAGCATCAGCTGATGCGACCGCTCTCCAGGGGCTCCAGGAACACAATGACGGGAGGAAGGTATCCTTCCACCACTGTAAAAAAAAAAATAGTCCCTAGTCTCACTTTATGCCATTGCTGTGTGAGACATTTTCCCATGCAGCAATTGCCATAAAGTGAGACGTTGAACTCAAGTAACCTCTCAGTGATACACTGCAGGAGCCATTGTCTCCTGTCAGTGTGTCACTGAGGGTCCTATAGAGCAGTGACATCACCCGATGTCACTGTTCTATAGGGGAGATCGCCGTGGGACACTCGTTATTAATTGGACTATGGCAGACAGGTAGTATATGGTTTATTATTTTAGGTTTTTTGCAGGCGCTGAAGTATAGTAAGTATGGTTAAATGAAGAATATTAAAATACTAGATGGTGGCCCGATTCTAACGCATCGGGTATTCTAGAATATGTATGTATGTATGTATATAGCAGCCACATAGTATATAGCACAGGCCACGTAGTATATAGGAGCCATGTAGTATATAGCAGACAAATACTACGTGGCCTTTGCTATATACTATGTGGCTCCTATATATATTATATATATTGTAGAATACCCGCTGCGTTAATACAGGCCACGCAGTGTATAACAGTGGCCACGCAGTATATAACACAGCCCAAACAGTATATACACAGCCCACGCAATATATAGCAGCCACGCAGTATATAGCACAGCCCCCGCAGTATATAACACTGGCCACGTAATATATAGCACAGCCCAGGCAGTACATAGCAGCCACACAGTATATAGCACAGCCCCCGCAGTATATAACACTGGCCACGTAATATATAACACAGCCCATGCACAGCCCAAGCAGTACATAGCAGCCACACAGTATATAGCACAGCCCCCGCAGTATATAACACTGGTCACGTAATATATAACACAGCCCACGCAGTACATAGCAGCCACGCAGTATATAGCACAGCCCCCGCAGTAACACTGGCCACGTAATATATAACAGCCCACGCACACCCCACGCAGTACATAGCAGCCACGCAGTATATAGCGCAGCCCCCGCAGTATATAACACTGGCCACGTAATATATAACACAGCCCACTCACAGCCCACAGAGTACATAGCAGCCACACAGTATATGGTACAGCCCCCACAGTATATAACACTGGACACGTAATATATAACACTGGCCACACACAGCCCACGCAGTATATAGCAGCCACGCAGTATATAGCACAGCCCCCGCAGTATATATCACTGGTCACGTAATATATAGCACAGCCCCCGCAGTACATAGCAGCCACGCAGTATATAGCACAGCCCCCGCAGTATATAACACTGGCCACGTAATATATCACAGCCCACGCAGTATATAGCAGCCAAGCAGTATATAACATAGCCACGTTAGTATATAGCACAGAGATGTAGTATATAACAGAGCCCACGCAGTACGTAACACAGCCCACGTAGTATATAGCAATGTGGGCACTATATGCGTGGTTAAAAAAGACTTAAAATAAAAAATAAACTTATACTCACCTTCCGAAGGCCCCTCGAAGTCCTGGCGCCTGTGTGCGGTGCACGCGGCAGCTTCCGGTCCCAGGGTTGGTATGAGCGCAGGACCTGTGATGATGTCGAGGTCACATGACCGTGACATCATGGAAGGTCCTTCTCGCATAGCATCCTTGGCACCGGAACCTGCCGCTTGCACTGGCGAGGACAGCGGGTGACGTTGGAGGGTGAAAATAACCTTTTTCTTTATTATTCTTATTTGTAACATTAGATCTTTTTACTATTGATGCTGCATACACAGCATCAATAGTAAAAAGTTGGTCACACAGGGTTAATAGCTGTGTAACCGGAGTGCGTTACACCGCGCTCCGGTAACGCTGGCATTAGGGCTGACTGGATGGGAGTATGGAGTGGGCACTGACTGCGGGAAGGAAAGAGCGGCCATTTTGCCGTCGCTGATTGGTCGTGGCAATGGTCGAGGGCGTTTTGCCACAACCAATCAGCGACTTCGATTTCCATGACAGAGGCCGCGACCAATGAATAGACAGAAGGACAGACAGAAAGACGGAAGTGACCCTTAGACAATTATATAGTAGATTTTTTTCCTAATGTGTGTGTGTTTTATTAACCCTTTTCTAGTATTGGATTAATAATGGATAGGCGTCTTATTGACGCCTCTCCGTTATTAACCCGGCTTAATGTCACCTTACAATAGCAAGGTGACATTAACCCCTTATTACCCCATATCCCACCGCTACACGGGAGTGAGAAGAGAGAGGCTAAGTGCTGGAATTGGTGCATCTTACAGATGCGCCATTTCCGGGGCGGCTGCGGACTGGTATTTGTAGCCGGAGGGGGCCAATATCCATGGCCCCTCTCTAGGTTATGAATATCAGCCCGCAGCTGTCTGCGTAGCCTTTCTTGCTATAAAATATAGGGGGACCCCACGTCATTTTATGGGGGTCCCCCTATTTTAATAGCCAGTAAAGGCTACGCAGACAGCTGCGGGATGATATTCATAGCAGGCTACAAATATTGGCCCCTGGCCATCGGCTTTCCCCCTCTGGCGCAGAAAATGGCGCGGGAGCCCACGCCGTTTTTTTCAGTTTTTTTTGTTTTTTTAAATTCAATGCTCATTAAGGCCTCTTTCACCCTTGCATTGGTACGGGTCCATCGCTATGCATCAGGCCGACGTACCAACGCACGTTGTGAAATTTGTGCACGACGTGGGCAGCGGATGCAGTTTTTCAATGCATTCACTGCCCATTCTGAAGTCCGGGGAGGAGGGGGCGGAGTTTCAGCCGCGCATGCGCGGTAGAAAATGTCGGACGCGATGGACAAAAAAAAGTTCACTTGAATGTTTTTTCGTGCCGATGGTCCGCCAAAACACGACAGATCCGTTTCATGACGGACACGACGTGTGGCCATCCGTCGTGATCCGTCGGCAATACAAGTCTATAGGTAAAAAACGCATCCTGCGAGCACATTTGCAGGATCCTTTTTTTTCCGCCGGATCCATTTTTTTCCGCCGGATCCATTTTTTTCTCATAGAGTTGTATTAGCGCCGGATTGTGCCTGATGGCCACACATTTCATCCGTTTTTTGCCGGATCCGTCAAAAAAGCTGTTTCCGCCGGACGGAAAACACATACCGAGGAACGGTTTTTCTGTCTGGCGAAAAAACGCACAGCGACGAATCCGGCAAGAAACGTATGAAACTGAGGTGTGAAATGATGGATCCGGCCTCCGAATACGTTTTTTCATGCATGTTTCCATTCAAATCATGCACATTTTCCGTTTATTTATTTCCAAAAACTGCATCAAAACCGCGCAAAAACTGCATCAAAACCGCGCAAAAACTGCATCAAAACCAGCACCAAAAACCTGCATCAAAAACTGCACCAAAAACTGCATCAAAAACCACACCAAAACATGCATACTACAACGTGTAGTATGTATGTAGTATGTAGCATGTATGTAGCATGTATGTAGTATTTTTTTTTTTTACATTCAACACATTAGCCGGATGATGGGACTACTACTGTCCCATCATTGGCTAATGTGTCAATCACTGTCATTGTAGCAGGCATCGTCCTATGGGACTTGTAGTCCCATCGGATGATGCCTGCACAGACACAAAGACCCCCGGCAAGCAGCACAGACCCCCCGGCAGGCCGCACAGACCCCCCGGCAGGCCGCACAGACCCCCCGGCAGCACGCACAGACCCCCCGGCAGCACGCACAGACCCCCGACAGGCCGCACAGACCCCCCAGCAGGCCGCACAGACCCCCGGCAGGCCGCACAGACCTCCCGGCAGGCCGCACAGACCCCCGGCAGGCCCGCACAGACCCCCGGCAGGCCCACACAGAGACACGCAGTCTCCGCCCACACTCAATTATAGTGCATTATTGCACTATGGGAACTTCCGATTTTGGTATCCGATATCGCAAAAATATCGGAACTCGGTATCGGAATTCCGACACAGCGAATATCGTCCGATACCCGATATTTGCAGTATCGGAATGCTCAACACTAGTCAGCATACGATTATATTTATACTTCGAAAGCTTTGGAGCAGCACCACTTTTAACCCGCATCTCCTGTCTGATACCCTTATTGAAGCGATCCTTCATCGAACGCCAACAAAATTTTACTCTCTTCACTGTGAAGGGGGAAGAAAAAAAAAGTTAATTGTAAAAAAAGACAAAAACATTTGCAGCAAAACAGAGACCACATTGCAATACTTACAACAATCCTTTCTGACTTGTGGCCTTGCATGGTCCCAATCATCCAACAGCGATCTGGCCACTTCTTCCCAGAGTCATCGAATCAATACTGAGTCGGAATGATTACGATCACGAGGGTCCCACAACACTTCTCGCTCTTGAACCAGTAGAATGAGTAGGTCATTGTCAATAACATGTTGACTTTCTGTTGTCAAATTCCCACCGCTGCACAAGGGGAATTTCGAACTATGTCCACTGCGGTCTCCCATTCCTCTTCAGCCACAGTGGAGCCTGCTCAGCAGAGACGTCAGTCCCAGCGTCTGGCTCAGGCAGATACTGTGCACTTGGTTACTGCTGCCTTTCCAAGTTCAGCCATTGTAACCAGCGCTGATCAGCGGCGACCAGACGCTCCTGGGACTAAGTCCTGCTTTTTCTCTAATGAGCATGCCCAAGGGACATCCTCTCCTTGGAGGTCGAGGGTCACATGCTCAGGTCCTGTATCAGCTCCTATTGGATCACTAGGAAGGTCCCGGAGAGCTTCTGCTATAAAAGGTTCGCATGGCCATGCGCTAGTATAAACTTGATAACGTGTGTGTGTAGATGAATGACTGTCGATGGATGAAAGCTCCTTAATAATTTTCATTCCTTGTGTTGTTGACTGCTTGCAAATGGTGGAAGCTATCTAGCACCTGACAGTGCTACCTGCACACGTAGCACACGTTACAGTGCCTTTTTGCAGTGCCAGTCAGTACGGCACCGTGCGCAAACAGTGCGCTTACCTGACAGCCTGTCACTGTAGGGTGGTAATTCCCGCTTGGACTCTGCATCTGACTCAGGGCGTCGTCAGGCGCGGGCTCAAAAGCCACCAAGGGTCAGAGCGAGTCCAATCACCAGTTTAGTGGGGGTGATTCATATGGATCCCACTAGTGTCTTGCAGCTGCACCCTGTGACTGCTAACAGCGTATTTTAGCGACTCTGTGAAGCAATAGAGTTCGCCTCCATTCACACTGTGTGAAGTCTATCCCACGTGTGAGTAAGTGTCCATCTGCCATTACTCAGCAGCAGGTACCATCTCTGCACGGTGGACCCCGGGCTGCGAACGCACCTCATATCTACCTCTTTATTATTTGGTGCATTCCGCTAGCCCTAACACCTTCCTCACATTGTCGAACCTATAGATCAAATAAAATAAGAAAAAAAAATTAAGTACTACAGTTTTAAATAGAGAAAACTGAAAAAAATCAAATTACAAGTCTGATAATGAAAAGAATACTTACACCCCATCTTTCCTCCTCACGAATTTGAACCCGACGATCCTGGAAAGATTCATTTCCACTTGACTGCTCCTGCTCTTCCACACTGGAAGGTTCCTGTAAAGAAAATACATGATTTACCACATGTGTAGTATTGCCAGTCAATACATACCAATCAGTATATCCAATGTGATTACATAATCAGTGTCATGTCCACCCTGGGAAGCAGTCAGGTCTTCACTGGAGGACATGTTTGAAGAGCAGGTAGCAGTCAAGTGAAACACTACAGAAAAGAACAAATAAGAAAAATTGAACTTGTTTAAAACAGACAAACACTATGTAGTTTAACTACTGAACTCGCGACCCCCAGTAGAACTACTGAATGTAGTCATTTTGACTACTGACTTGTTTTCGTTTAGTTTTAGAGTTTCATTTGTGGTTATTTATTAATAATTATATATTTTTTAATGTATTATTATTGTGAGATCTAGCCATATTAGCAATAGGAGAAATTGCAGCCGTATTCTTCACAAATTCCACTCCAGAGTTCACTGGTTCACTGCTGAAAAATAGAAATGAAATGAAAACTAAAAGAAATAATAACTGTTCTGCCACGTTCTTCAAACGTAGGTGGGCTGAATCAGTTGACAGACAGCTAAACTCTTTCCTAACAATTCATTGAGGTAGATGCAGGGGTCCTTTACAACTTTTATTTATTTATGCACAAAACTTTACAGCAACATTTAGTGACAAAAGGACAGCAAAATATAGTAGGTAGTCAAAATGACTACCTTTAGTAGTTAATGGTAAATTTTGAAAAAATTATTTATTGTCACAAAATCTTTTTTCACATCCTATTTGAGGAAAATTCACCGAGACTCAAGCCGGAATTCCGAAAAATGTAGTCACAGAAGATAAATAAAAAGTGAAAGTAGTCAAAATGACTCCACCAGTAGTTCTATTGTTAAACAGCAAAAAATAAAAATTTGAAGGCCACTACTTACATTACAGGCAGCAGTCCAACAGCACAGCAGGCAGCACAGCACCGGAACAGCAGCACAACACAGGGACAGCAGCACTGCAGTGGAAAATCAACTCAACACGGTGACTGCAGCACCGCACTGGAAAAGCAGCACAAAACGGGGACAGCAGCACCGCACAGTCTACAAGGAAAAAAAGGAAAAAATAAGACACAAAGTGATGAAGGGTGTAAGACTGGGCATAGTGTGAGACTGGGCAGAGCAACATAGTACGCACACTCATACTTAGGGCCCCTTCACACTGTGCAATCAAAGTCTGAACGAGCGTTCGATTTGTGACGTTTATCCGTCCTCGTTCCGAGGTTGCAAAGTGTGACATGGCGTTACGATCTGCGACGCAGCCCAGCATCGTACGATGTGAAAGAAAGAGCAGAACTTTCTTTAGTCGTAAATGTCTCGCTGTGGCGGTCGAAATCGTAGTATGTGACGGCGGTCATACGAGCTCGTAATGCGACTACGTGGGTTGGGCTTCCGCATACCTGTCTCCTGATTGGGCGTGACGTTTTAGCACGCCCATGCTGGTAATACGTCACGCTCGGAGTCGTAGGACTATGGCGGTGTGAAGGGTAGCGTACGATTGCGACGCGTGACGTTCACATCGCAACTACGTCAGAAAAAGCGTTAACATCGTAGAGTGTGACCGCTGGCTACGAGCTCGTACTGCGATGTCGAATATGACGCAAATGCGTCGTAATCGTAGCAGAATCGACCAGTGTGAAGGGGCCCTTACACAGGGCCACAGGAGCAATCCACAACAGGTAATCAGAGAAAAATCATCAAGCCTGGCAAGGAATCTAAGACAGGAAAAACACAGTCTAGAAGGAATAGAAAACACAACATGAGTACAGAGTACAGAATGCAGTGAGAGACAGACATACATTTCCAAAGTTTTTATACTTCCATCCAGAGTCTTGTCCAGAGTCTTGTGCTCGCATCCAGTCCAGTCTTGAGAGTAATGGACTACCTGTCTCCAGAACCCCTTTTATACATCAGGGATTTTGACATCATTTCCTGGACATGATTAGTGTGAAATACGCATGCTTATCGAACGCATGCATACGCATGTCATTGCGTATCAATGCATTCCCATAGACAGTGTTGCGTTTTGACGCACTCATCCGCATGCGTATGTCTGTGCTAAATTGACGCCTCAAAATATGCAACATGTTGCGTTCGCTGCACACCGCGATACAATGCATTCATACGCATCCCCAGGCAAACGCATGTTAATGTATATTCCCTGCGCACACAATGTTAAACTTATGTACGCAAGACGTATGCGGATCGGTAAGCAGGTATACGCTGTGCACACATGCGCAAATGTGAACCCGGCCTAAGAGATGGTGAGAGGAGATTAGCTGCAGTGAACTCTCCTAGGCACAGGACACAAACAGGGATTCCTGCTCTTCATTCATTTTTTAGCACAGGGAGACAAGCTGCAACAGCATGGTGGAAATTATACAGCACAGCTGAGCTCTATTCATCCCTCTGCCTGTTTCCTTTGCCTGCTCCTCATTCCTCGCCCATCCCCTCTTCATAGTATCTTGGACTGTGTCACGTGACCCAGTCTTGTCTCAGCAAGTCAGATATGAACTGTTTTTTCACAGTGAATGACAAGTTCAGGAGGCAGCAGGGAAGGAAGAAGTGGCTGATAAGTGGAGACAGAAGCATATTTAGCTGATTAGATATATTACAAAGTACTTACATTGTCCTCTACTGTTGATTTATGCACAATTTGTTGAAAGTACAGTTCCACTTTAATATTTATGATTCCGCTATGCCTTGTACAAAAATATTTACACTCACTACATCCCAATGCCTCTTAAGCTACTTTCACACTATCGTCGGTACGGGGCCGTCGCCATGCGTCAGCCCGACGTACCGACGCATGCTGTGAAATAAAAGCACAACAGGGGCAGCGGATGCAGTTTTTCAACGCATCCGCTGCCCTATTGTAATGTCCGGAGAGGAGGGGGCGGAGTTCCGGCCGCGCATGCGCAGTCGGAAATGGCGGACATGACGCACAATAAAACGTTACATGTAACTTTTTTGTGCCGACGGTCCGCCAAAACACGACGCATCCGTCGCATGACGGATGCGACGCGTGGCCATACGTCGCAATGCGTCGCTAATGTAAGTCTATGGAGAAAAAAACGCATCCTGCGGGCAGTTTTGCAGGATGCGTTTTTTCTCCAAAACGACGCATTGTGACGTACAGCAAGCGACGCTAGTGTGAAAGTAGCCTTACACACCAGTAGATACATATTGAATATAATACAGACAAATATTTCTCTCCTCTTGCATAGTAACAGACTTTAGGAGGCGATAAGTACCCAAACAAGTATGAAAGAAGATCAGTGGAGACCCTAAGTACTATATTGGGCCCATAAAAGATCAGTGGAGACCTCAAGTTACATGTATTGGGTCTGTACATTGCATATTTTATTGACTGGAATTAAACCCTAAATCCCAATAATGTACTGCTAACAATTGTGCTGTTATCCTACAAAAAGAAATGAGGAACAGAGTCCAAGTAATGCTCTGCTCACATTGTGTGTAAGCCTCCTGCTGAAGACATTAGTCACCCAGTCAAATAAAAAACAAGCAAAATGTAAATGTGTGCGGCATACAGGGCAGTTTCTAGCCCAAAAATGACACAGGGCGAGAGTAGGAAATTTCTCCCCCCCCCCCCCCCCCCGGCACCGAAAATAATAAACATTATTTTTGTGGGCTTGAGTAATAAATAGAGAGCAGGCTTGTATCTTCCCTTTTTTTAATAAATTATAATTTGCCTTTAACTTATATAGAACTTGGGGAAAAGGGACAAGTATGCTAATTATTAACGGTGAGAACAAAGTTGTAGGTAAATAATATCTATTAATTATTTTGGAAACAGATCCTAAAAATTGTAGGTTGCAGATTTATGAGAAACTGACTCTTCTAGATTTAGCCGCTGCAAAAGCATTAATAGCTTCCGAATAATTCAGCTTTTCTGCCAGTTCATTTTCTAATTCCAGGTCACATTTACTAATCTCTTCTAAAAGGAGATTGGCGAGACTTTCCCCAGATGTATCAGTAGCAGGACGATAGCCAATAAAATGTTCCTTTATTGCTACGTGATCATCATCTATATCAACAAATCTTAAGGTGTATGACAACTGTTCAGTGTGACCTGCATCTTGTGTGCAGTCCAACATTATTGAAAAATACTTAGATCTTTTGGCTTTTTCTAGAATACATTTCTTCACCTGAGAGGCCATCAAGCAGATAATTTCATTTTGAATTAAATTTCCACAGTAATGTGTATGGATTTCCTGGGAAGTAATTCGTTTTAAATGATCTCTCATTACTGGTTCAAATTTTCCAAGAAGCTCTATAAGCCCAAGGAAATGTCCATTATTTGGTGTAAACAATGTATTTGACGATCCTCGAAAAGCTAAATTATTGGTTGCCAGGTATACAGTTACTGCCATAACTCTTTCCAACACTTCTCGCCTGGGTGAGGATGCCACCAGACTGCCAAAGATGAGGTAAGTCAGCTGGGCCCCCTCCCGGGTTTCATGCTGTGGGGCATGCCAAATCAGCATGCCCCAAGGGTGGTTGGGGGGGGGGCAGGTGTGGGGGTCCCCATCCAAAAAAAAAGGCTAGCCCAACCCATCCCATCCCTCAGACCCCCTCACCTGTTCAGTGTGTCAGTGCCCTCTGCCCTCTGAGTCTGAGCGCGCTCAGACTGCTAAATGGGGCTGCTGGGAAGGGAAGGACTAATCCATAGGCAGGGGGTGGGCATTTTTGCTATACTGCTACCACTGTCAGACTAGACTGCAGCCTGTCCTGTCCAGCATTGAAATTGGCAACAGCCAGGCAGCCTAGTCTGACAGTGATAGTGTGTGTGCTTAGCTCTTTGATCACTGTCTCAGGGAGCGCCCGTGCTCAGCCGAGAGCGCGGCGCCCCTGCTATCAGTGTGGGAGTGGCCGAGCTGCCTCATCCTGGCTGTTCATTCTCGCTGTTCATCCAGCGCGGAGCGGAGGTGAGTCATACCTCCCAACTTTTGAAGATGGGAAAGAGGGACAAAGTTTGCGGCGCGCTTTGCGCGCCGCGGCAAATTTTAGGCCACGCCTCTGACCACACCCATTCATAATTAGTCACACCCATATCCACATCCCAACCACACCCATTTAGCACTGCCGATCACACTGTTTCATATACAATAATTATAAACAAAAAAATATGGCCACACAGTGCCCCATACTGTATAATGGCCACACATGATGCTCCATACTGTATAATGAACACACATGACGCTCCATACTGTATAATGGCCACACATGATGCTCCATACTGTATAATGAACACACATGATGCTCCATACTGTATGACCGCACATGATGCTCCATACTGTATAATGACCGCACATGATGCTCCATACTGTATAATGACCCCACATGATGCTCCATACTGTATAATGGCCGCACATGATGCTCCATACTGTATAATGAACACACATGATGCTCCATACTGTATGACCGCAAATGATGCTCCATACTGTATAATGACCGCACATGATGCTCCAGACTGTATAATGACCGCACATGATGCTCCATACTGTATAATGACCCCACATGATGCTCCATACTGTATAATGACCGCACATGATGCTCCATACTGTATAATGACCGCACATGATGCTCCATACTGTATGACCGCAAATGATGCTCCATACTGTATAATGACCGCACATGATGCTCCAGACTGTATAATGACCGCACATGATGCTCCAGACTGTATAATGACCGCACATGATGCTCCAGACTGTATAATGACCGCACATGATGCTCCAGACTGTATAATGACCGCACATGATGCTCCAGACTGTATAATGACCGCACATGATGCTCCAGACTGTATAATGACCGCACATGATGCTCCATACTGTATAATGGCCACACATGATGCTCCATACTGTATAATGACCGCACATGATGCTCCATACTGTATAATGACCGCACATGATGCTCCATACTGTACAATGACCGCACATGATGCTCCATATTGTATAATGACCGCACATGATGCTCCATACTGTATAATGACCGCACATGATGCTCCATACTGTATAATGGCCACACATAATGCTCCATACTGTATAATGACCGCACATGATGCTCCATACTGTATAATGACCGCACATGATGCTCCATATTGTATAATGACCACACATGATGCTCCATACTGTATAATGACATACAGGCACGCAGCTCACACACAGGCACGCAGCTCACACGCACGCAGCTCACAAACACATGCAGCTTTGACACAAATGCATCACACACGCAGCCATCACACACACACGCAGCCATCACACACACACACACGCAGCCATCACACACACACACACGCAGCCATCACACACACACACGCAGCCATCACACACACACACACACGCAGCCATCACACACACATGCAGCCATCACACACACACGCAGACATCACACACGCAGCCATCACACACACACACACACGCAGCCATCACACACACACGCAGCCATCACACACACGCAGCCATCACACACACACAGCCATCACACACACACAGCCATCACACACACACAGCCATCACACACACACAGCCATCACACACACGCAGCCATCACACACACGCAGCCATCACACACACACAGCCATCACACACACACGCAGCCATCACACACACGCAGCCATCACACACACGCAGCCATCACACACACGCAGCCATCACACACACGCAGCCATCACACACACACACGCAGCCATCACACACACACGCAGCCATCACACACACAGCCATCACACACACACACGCAGCCATCACACACACACACACACGCGCAGCCATCACACATGCAGCCATCACACACACACGCAGCCATCACACACACACACGCAGCCATCACACACACACACGCAGCCATCACACACACACGCAGCCATCACACACACACACGCAGCCATCACACACACACACACGCAGCCATCACACACACACACACGCAGCCATCACACACACACAGCCATCACACACACACACGCAGCCATCACACACACGCAGCCATCACACACACACACACGCAGCCATCACACACACACAGCCATCACACACACACACCCAGCCATCACACACACACACACGCAGCCATCACACACATCACACACACACAATCTCCTCTGTGATGCAGGGGCGGCTGATGTCCATGTGCAGCTCTCTGCTGAAGTCTTCAGTCTCCTGCTCACAGCTCTGCACTATCCCGGCACCTCCCCCGTCTCTCCTTCTCTGCCGGGATAGCAGCTAAGAGCAGAAGCCGGAGCTCCGTGCACACACAGCCAGAGGTAGTGAATCGCTGACCTTTCTTCTTGATTGCTGCAGGCTCTCTCCTTCAGCGTGGCAGCGCCGCACAGGGGGCGGGAGGGGGGGGGGGGTGTTGCGCGGGCGGTCAGGAGGCAGCTTTTATATAAAAAAAAAAAAAACAGGCTCTCTCTACGTCCCGGAAGTGGGCGGGGCTTCACCGGCGGCCGCAAATTCGGGATTTTAAATGCCCGAAGCGGGACAGCGGGACCCCGGTGCCAAAGCGGGACTGTCCCGCTGAAATCGGGACGGTTGGGAGGTATGGGTGAGTGGCGGCGCCGAGGTGGCCGCAACCATTATGTGCGGTGCGGGGGGGGGGGCGCGGCGACGCGAGGCGATGATCTGACCGCTCAGCTGTCAGATTTGCAGCTGAGTTCGGGCAGGGCGCGCCCGCGCTCAGCACTGAGCGCGGCATCCGCGCCCCTGACAGCCCTTAAACAGCAGCAGCAGCGGGCAGGGGACCACCGGGGCCCGAGGCCTCTCCTGCGCCCCCCGGCCCCACGGCGCCCCGTGTGGCCGCCCTGCCCGCCCTGTTGAAGAAACGGCCCTGGCGGCATAGTATACTTTCATTTGCAGGGTGCCTATCTTCTTTTCAAATAGAAAGAAAGTAGTGCTAGCCCAACAGAGGCCAAAAGGACTTTTCACCACCGTCAGGTGAATGAGGCTTATAGATGTGGTTTACAGTAAGGCTACTTTCACACTAGCGTCGGGCTCGGCCCGTCGCCGTGCGTCGGGCCGAGGTCCCCGACGCTAGCGTTGTCCCCGCCGCACAACGGGGGCAGCGGATGCATTTTTCCCACGCATCCGCTGCCCCATTGTGAGGTGCGGGGAAGTGCGGGGAGGTGTGGGCGGAGTTCCGGCCGCGCATGCGCGGTCGGAAAAAGCGGACCGTTGGGAGCAAAAAACGTTACATGTAAGGTTTTTTTTTCCCGACGGTCCGCTACCACACGCCCAAGCGTCGCAAAACGGACGACGTCTATGACGAAAAAACGCATCCAGCAAGAACTTTTGCTGGATGCGTATTTTCGGGAAAACGACGCATTTGCGACGTATTGCAGTTAACGCTAGTGTGAAACTAGCCTAAATAGAACTTTCCTGGTGCATATGCTGAATGTGCAGTGTGGGCATAGTGTAACATAACTTAGCACCATGTTCACAGGTAATTGTGTAGAATTATGTAATTAACTTAACCCCTTCATGACCGGGGGTATTTTCATTTTTGCGTTTTTGTTTTTTGCTCCACTTCTTCCCAGAGCCATAACTTTTTTTTATTTTTTGGTCAAAATGGCCACGGGAGGGCTTGTTTTTTGCAGGACAAGTTGTACTTTTGAACTACACCATTGGTTTTAACATATCGTGTACTGGGAAATGGGAAAAAAAATCCAAGTGCAGTGAAATTGCAAAAAAAGCACAATTCCACAGTTTTTTTTAATCATGTTCACTAAATGCTAAAACTGACCTGCCATTATGATTCTCCAGGTCATTATGAGTTCATAGACACTAAACATGTCTAGGTTATTTTTTATTTAAGTGGTGAAAAAAAAATCCAAACTTTGGTTAAAAAAAAAAATGGCGCCATTTTCCGAGACCTGTAGTGTCTCCATTTTTCTTGATCTGGGTGACAGCTTATTTTTGCTCGCCAGTCTGACATTTTTATTGATACCATTTTGGTGTAGATACAATCTTGTGATTGCCCATTATTGCATTTTCTTGCAATGTAGCTGCGACCCCAAATAACATAATTCTGACATTTTGAATTTTTTTCTCATTTTAACAATTTTGATTTTTCTATTGTTTTTTTTTATGTGGCGAAAGGGGGGGGTGATTTGAACACACATACACATATATATATATATATATATATATATATATATATATATATATATATATATATATATATATATATATACACTGTATATATATATATATATATATATATATATATATATATATATATATATGTATATATATATATATATTTATATTTTGAAAAACATTTTTTTTCACTTTTTGCATGCTTCTATTGTCTCCATGAGAGACTAAAAGCTGCACTACTCTGATCTCCTCTGCTACACACAGGCAATGATCAGATCGCCTGTGTGTAGCAGAAATGCTCACTTGCTATGAGCGCCGACCACCGTGCAGTGCTCATAGCAATCCGGCTATGACAACCAAAGAGGTCTGCTGGAAACCTCTGCTTGTCATGCCAACCCATCAGTGACCCGCAATCACGTGATGATGTCACCGATGGGCGTTATTTTCAGTAAGCGCAAGTTAACCCCTTACTGACATCGGACGGGATAGTACGTCCGATGTCAGCTCCCCTGCTTTGATGCAGGGCTCCGCGGTGAGCCCGCATCAAAGCAGGGACATGTCAGCGATCAAAAGAACGTATCTGCACAAAAGTGATATTATTAAAAACATCAGCTCGGCACGCAAAAAATAAGCCCTCATCCGACCCCAGATCATGAAAAATGGAGACGCTTCGGGTATCGGAAAATGGCACTTTTTTTTTTTTTTTTTTTTTTTTTTAGCAAAGTTTGGAATTTTTTTTCACCACTTAGGTAAAATAACCAAGTCATGTTAGGTGTCTATGAACTCGTAATGACCTGGAGAATCATAATGGCAGGTCAGTTTTAGCATTTAGTGAACCTAGCAAAAAAGCCAAGCAAAAAACAAGTGTGGGATTGCACTTTTTTTGCAATTTCACCGCACTTGGAATTTTTTTCCCGTTTTCTAGTACACGACATGGTAAAACCAATGATGTCGTTCAAAAGTACAACTCGTCCCGCAAAAAATAAGCCCTCACATGGTCATATTGACGGAAAAATAAAAAAGTTATGGCTCTGGGAAGGAGGGGAGTGAAAAACGAAAACGCAAAAACGAAAAAGGGCCGCAACTTGAAGGGGTTAAAATAAATGTTCCTGTGCTGAGATAATCTTATAAATGTGCCCCTGCTGTGTGCTGTGTAATAGCTGTGTCTGACCATACAGGAACATGGTCTGATCATGATAGTATTAACCCCTTCATGACTTTTGACATATCCATACGTCCAGGTTGCTAGATACTTACTGGCCTTGGACGTATGGATACGTCCAGACGATTTTGCACACACAGGGACTGTGTGTGCGGTCACCGTCAGGCAGCTGACACCCGGCACTTTAACCCCCTAAATGCTGCAATCGCAGGACTTAGTGAGCAGGCAGAGGGAAGAAAGCCCCTCTGCCTTGGATCGGCGCCCCCACGACATCATCGCAGGAGCCCAATCATTACCATGGTGACCCAATGTCGTGATGACAAAATCCGGGTCACCTGGCACTAGTAAAATAGTTAGATCATGCACAGTGCATGATCTAACTAACTTGCGTTTGCAGGGCTGACAGGTTATTAGGTATAGCAATGGCCCGCATTGCAATGCTTTATAACAGCGATCAAACTGCAGAAAGTGATAGTCCCATAGTGGGACTAAGAAAAAAAATAAAAAAAGTTGTAAAAATATTTTTTATTAGAAATCACAGAATAATACAAAAAAAATAAAAAAATATATAATTTACCCGAAAATGACACCCACTTATTATTCCAGCAAATTTTGCATTCAAAAAGGCAAATGGCACTCCTTCCCTTCCAAGCCCTGCTGTGCGCCCAAACAGTAGTTTTCTTCTTCATATTGGGCATTGGCGTATTCAGGAGAAATTGCAAAACAGATTTTGGGGTCCATTTTTTCCTGTAACCTTTGTGAAAATAAGTAACATTTTTGTGAAAAAAAGGTAACTGTTAATTTTTTCCTTCCACATTTGAAAAATTCATGTGAAGCATCTGAAGGGTTAATAAACTTATTCAATGTGGTTTTGTATGGTGCAATTTATTATTATTATTATTATTATTATTATTGTTATAGCGCCATTTATTCCATGGCGCTTTTCATGTGAGGAGAGGTATACATAAAAACAAGTACAGTAATCTTAAACAATACAAGTCACAATTTCTACTGTTACACTTTATGAAAATGCAAAATTTGGGGCTAAAAAACATTTTTGTGGGAAAAATTCGATTTTTTTATTATCACGGTGTTATAAACTTCTGTGAAGCACATTAGGGACTCTCCAAACACAACATGGCGTCCACCAATTATTCCAGCCAATTTTTTATTCAAAAAAGTCAAATGGTGCTCCCTCCCTTCCGAGCCCTGTTATGCTCCCAAACAGTATTTTCCCCCACATATGGGGTATCGGCATCCTCAGGAGTAATTGCACAACAGATTTTGGGGTCCAGTTTTTCCTGTTACCCTTTGTGAACGTAAAAAAAAGGGTCTAAAGTAAAATTGTTGTGAAGAAAATGTGAATGTTCATCTTTTACTTCCACATTCCTAAAATTCATATGAAGCACCTGAAGGGTTAATAAACTTCTTCAATGTGGTTTTGAGTACCTTGAGGGGTGCAGTATTTAGAATGGTGTCACTTTTGGGTATTTTCTATCATATAGACCCTCAAAGTCACTTCTAATTTAATGTGGTCCATAAAAATATGGTTTTGTAAATTTTGTTGTAAAAATGAGAAATCGCTGGCCAACTTTTAACCTTTATAACTTACTAATAAAAAAAAAATATGTTTAAAAAAATTGTGCTGATGTAAAGTAGACATGTGTGAAATGTTATTCATGAACTATTTTGTGTGACATAACTCTGAATTAAGGGTATAAAAATTTAAAAATTGCAAAATTTTCCAAATTTACATTTTTTTTTAAATAAATATCGTCAAATCAAAGAAATTGTACCACTTTCATGAAGTACAATATGTCATGAAAAACAGAATCACGAGGATCCATTGAAATGTTCCAGAGTTATTATTTCAAAGTGACACTGGTCAGAATTGTAAAATTTGGCCTGGTCATGAAGGTGCAAACAGTCTTGGGGGTGAAGGGGTTAAATATATGTTTATTTTCAGAAAATTAGAAGCATTACTTTTCATATTGAGTGAAAAAAAGGAAAGATGTTTAAAAATACAACTGATACTTGAATGGATCATGTGTCACCAAGTGTAAGTGGAGTGACGCCCTTGCTAGGGATTGAAAATGAACACCCAAATTTAAGGTTCCTTTTCAGCAAATGGGTGCCCTGAGCTTTCAGCTATTTCCGATCATCCTGTAGACAATGAATTGTGTAGATGTGCACATGATCTGCTGCAGAGCCCTCTTCTTGGGATTGGTGTGGTTCTACCACACTGATCAGTAAGTTTTCCCCTATGCTATGGATGGGAGAAATTCATTTACAAGTTTGGTACAATGTGGTATTTGATGTCAGAAAGACCCTTATTAAATAAACTGTAAATTAGAAATTCTTGAAAGCATTGTGGTAATTGTTTATTCTAGCTTGCTATAAAACTAATTTTAGAAAGTAAATTTACATAAAGCAAACCGGAACCATTGAGGGACAAATTTCTGGCAAAACGTGGCACGGTGCCTAGACAGCATGGAGCGCCGGTGAGTATGCTCTTGTTTACCTACCATGACAGGTCATAGCACAATAGGACCCCTGCTGATGGAAACTAACTAAACAATGTGTTCCCATGTTTTAAAGCAATGTTTAGACTAATTTTAGCTGTACATATAATGTTGGCAAGAATTTTGTTATTCGCAAAGCAATAGTATTCTAGCAGAACACTGATCTCTAAGAGATAGTTTGGTCTGTTCAAAGGGCTTCCTGGCCTTAAGGAAAAATCTCAAGATCCACTGTGGCCCATGGAGCTTGTCAGAGACTTGTGTTGTCCTTGAAAGCAGGCGTGTTACTTTTTGGCATTGACTTGTGAGTCTTTATTTAGTAGGAGAAAAATGTTCAAGTGGTCTTCTTGTACTCATATCTAAGAACATTTGGTTTTATTTTAAGGAACATAATAACAAGTAAGTGCAAGTGAATGTGTACTTCTTGTGGTAATTCTGGGCCAACTTAGCTCGAGGGATTGTTGTCTTCCAGGTAAGACTGTTGACACAAGAACATTCATTCCAACACCGTGAATTAGGTTTAAACAGTCCATTACCAGTTTTATTATCTGTATACAATCGGCAAAACAAGTACATCATGCAAAATAAATCCTCAGTTGTCTGAGTACCAGCTAAACATTGTCAGGGTCCCATATTAGTGCCCAGCCCCACACAAAACACAATTACAGCTTCTCAGGGAGGTGACTCTTAGGCTGAGTTCACACGTAGCAGAATTGCCGTGGAAATTTCCGCCGCAATTCTGCGCCTCCTGCCGCGGGTATATCGCATGCAGAATTTGCATGCATATACCCGCAGAAAACTAGCGTTTTGCAAGCATAATTAGCTTGCAGAATGCTAGCGTTTTCCAAGCAATCTGTAGCATCGCTTGGAAAACTGACTGACAGGTTGGTCACACTTGTCAAACATAGTGTTTGACAAGTGTGACCAACTTTTTACTATAGATGCAGCCTATGCAGCATCTACAGTAAAAGATAGAATGTTAAAAATAATAAAAAAAATTAAAAAAAAAAGGTTATACTCACCTCAGCGGCTTCCGTTCCTAATGCTGTGTGTTCAGGACCTTCCATTGACGTAGCGGTCACGTGACCGCGGGTCATGTGACCGCGACGTCATCGCAGGTCCTTCACACACACCTCGGAAGCCGCTGAGAAGGTCGGGCCGCCAGAAGGTGAGTATATCGCTATTTTTTTATTTTAATTCTTTTTTTTTACCACTTATATGGTGCCCAGTCCGTGGAGGAGAGTCTCCTCTCCTCCACCCTGGGTACCAACCACACATGATCTGCTTACTTCCCGCATGGTGTGCACAGCCCCGTGCGGGAAGTAAGCAGATCAATGCACTCCTATGTGTGCAGAATCGCCGCGATTCCGCAATTTTAATGAACATGCTGCGTTTTTTTCTGGATTGCAATTCCGCTCAGGAAAAAAATGCATGTGCACAAAAAATGCGGATTGCATTCTGTTACATAGGATGCTTAATGTTAGCGTTTTTTTCGCGGCTTTATAGCGTTTTTATAGCGAAAAACCGCGAAAAAAACGCAAAAAATCTGCTACATGTGCACACAGCCTAAGAGGCCATTCCTAACTACTGCATTTTCTGTGTGTACCCATTTCATAAATGGCAGTTTTTTCTTGTTTAGTAAGTGTTTCAATGCTTTTGTAATCCAAGGCTTGTTATTTGCATAACATCGAATCATTTTAGCTGGTACAACAGTGTCAGTACAAAAATTTATATAATCCGTTACTCGCCCAACAATATCATTTACATCATCATGCTCTCCCCTGTCACATATCACCTCCCAGTCTGTGAGGTCAAAGCAGTCTCGTAGAGCCTCCTCTGCCGCTGGAGTCCACTTCCTAATTAGTTTTATTGTCTCTGGTTTTTTACTGAAAACAGGTTGGTATGATGGAGACAATAGTATGAGGTTGTGGTCTGATTTCCCCAGGGGGACAGTGCAGACGATGAATAGGCGTCTTTAACATTCGCATAGAGGAGATCCAATATACTGTTGTCCCTTGTGGCACATTTTACATATTGATAGAACTTTGCAAGAGCCTTTGAGATCATGGCTCTGTTAAAGTCCCCAGAGTTTACAGTTAACGAGTTTGGGTGCTTTGTCCGAATGCGGTCTAACACCCCAGCCTATACTTCCCCAGCCGCCTCTTGGTTTGCGGAAGGAGGTATATACACGACCACTGTAATGCAAATAGAGAATTCCCTAGGTAGATAATAGGACCTGAGGCAAACTGCTAAGAGTTCAATGTTTTGACTGCAGTGACTTTCCTTAACAGTAATATGACGCTGAGTGCACCATCTGTTATCAATGTATAATATCACCACCCCACCCTTTTTCTTACCACACTTAGCTTTGTCTCTATCAGCCTGGACTATGTGAAACCCTGGAATCGAGACACTTGAATCCGGGACCTCCCCAAGTAACCAGGTTTCTGTAAAGCACATGAGACTGCATTCCTTGAACTCCATCTGGGTTTTACACAGAGCTAACAGTTCATCTGTCTTATTTCCCAGCGAGCGTACATTACCCATGATAATGGATGGGACTGCTGGTTTAAACCTTCTTCTCCTGGACTTCACCTTTTTTCCTGCTCTGCAGCCTCTGAAAGGTCTCCACACTTCACGGGGAACAAGTGGTATGGCCACGGCTGGAGTAGCCTTCATCCTGCTCATTCCAGAAGTCGATCCCTTGAATACACAACACGTTTAGTGACAGACTTAAGGGCAACCAGCAGATCAGTGTCCCTGTCCTTTGCTCCAGTCCGCGCCATATCTGACTGTTTCCAGTGTTCTCCTCTGTACACGGATGGCTGTATCAGTAACCAACAAGGTAGAAGCTGTGTGTATTGGGGAACTGTAGCTGGTAGTGGTTGCATTAGATACATGTCCATGGATGCGTCGCATGGCCTCATAGAACCCATTCATACAATAAAAACACAAAACGCTTTAATTGTGGATAAAAATGGCCGTGTAGTTTATTTAGGGTTACATAAATTAATTAATCACCAATAAATAAACTCCATAAATTATAAAACCAAAGTACCAAACTTTTCCAATAAACCAATCCACCCAGACATGGGTGATTTTCCCACAATTAAACTACACGACAGTAAAATTACAAGAATTCAGGGGAGGGAGGGTGGGGTCTTCTTTATCTTCTTCCGCTGACAGAATGACCAGATACCACAAAACAGGTGTTTATATATTCAAAAAAAGAGCGGCAAAGCTGCTAACAGCCAATAGAAAACCGTTACAATAGCTGCCAAACATACCAGAAAAAACTGGATAAAACCAGTGTCACACTTTCAGAGATGACTGACCTGACCTTTATTTGACCTTTCTTCTGACAGAAAGTCATATTAAATGACAGGGTCCATGAGACCCCCGCTATATTTCTTTCAGGTTTACGCGGGGGGGCTAACATGGCCTCATAGAACCCATTCATACAATAAAAACACAAAACGCTTTAATTGTGGATAAAAATGGCCGTGTAGTTTATTTAGGGTTACATAAATTAATTAATCACCAATAAATAAACTCCATAAATTATAAAACCAAAGTACCAAACTTTTCCAATAAACCAATCCACCCAGACATGGGTGATTTTCCCACAAGGCCATGACTCAGCGAGACATGGCCCCCCCAAACCACACAGCCATTTTTCAATGATAGTTTGTAGGTCCAAATTAAAAATATTAAGGCCAATATCAGATAAATGAACCAAATCAGGCCTATAAAGGCCCGGTAAAAAAACCCTCCAAATCCAAATGCCGGAACGAAAACCCTGAAATTAAAAGAAAAAAATTTTCCATGGATTTATTGACCCTTCTCCGGATTTTATCTAAAAAAGAAAATTGATTGTCGTGCCACAAAAGTCTGGGAATAATCTTGAAAAAACGAAGTTTGAATCAGGCAGAATTTGCTTAAGATAAATAATATCGGATCGAATGGCCGATAATAAGTCAAGAGTCCTGATTTTTCCGAGATCATTCCCAGCTACATGAAATATAATTAAATCAGGGGAAGGAAATTTAATTAGCCATTTCTTCACTTCAGCAACCAGGCAGTGCCATTTCAAGCCGCGAACTCCATGCCACCAGACCTGAATATCAGAAGGATTAAAGGATACATTTTCAGCATAAGATCGTTGGCTGGCCCTCTTCCTGGCCCAGAAGATAAAAGAATGTCCGACTATCCAAATGACTAGCGGACCTGAAAGAAAACCAATAATTAATAGTCATAGAGATCATGTCGTACATATAATTTGAACCTTTTGGAGTTCCATCTTCCCAATTCCTTTATCCCTGAATTGGAAAGCCCGGCCCTAGAGGCCTCCGTAGCTGCTCCGATTCTAAACGAATAAGATGTGATTTTAAGGTGTTTTTTACCCAAAAAGCGTAAACATTTCTTTAGGACAAAATTAAATTGAAAGACAGTAACAGGAGAAAAATCTCTATGAATGAATAATGGGCCCTGTCCCATAGGTCTGACCTTAATCCAATTTGCCGTGTTATCAACAGGGCAAATGATAGAGACATCGATCGCGTTAATTTTCAACCTAGATCCCCTGCCTAATTAATCTGTCTTTAATTTTCTTATAAATAAAATTAAAAAAAAAAAAAAAAAAAAAACTACTCCTGAATCTGGACATCCGAAATCATGAGTCCCGAAGGCTCCGATTTCTTAACAGAAACCACCTCACCAACGCGAAGTGCTCCAAAAAAGGACAGAGAAAAAAATACAGCTAAATAATAAGGCTTCCTTAAAATTTACACAAACGTGGATGAGACAGGAGCACAATTTCAATAAAGACAGGGAAATAGGTCGTCTCGAGTCAGGTATAAAATTGGTTTTCCTAAAGCCTTTTAAAAACTGCTTTACTGGAAAAAGATTAGTTAAAGCAATACTGCCAGAAAGTTTAAGGAAAAATGAAACTCCTGCTAGGCATTTCGCTATTGCATAGTAAGACAAACCGTTTTGTACTATAGATTCAGCAAACTTTAGTGCTGCTACCGGATTAGAAACTGTTGGGTCAAAATAATGTAGGTTGCAAAAATTGTTCCAATTCAGCCATGCAGCCGAATAGTCAGCCCATGATCTGTTAGATAACGATTTTTTTTTTTTTTTTTTTTTATAAAATACTGTATCAGAGTGCAATTATGTCCCAAATTGAAAGGGGTAAGAGGGTCCTTCCGAATCCACGTTGGGAACCTGCAGGAAAAAATTCGACCACTGACGATTTTGTAAAGAGTCAGTTATGAAAAGAAATTTGCTCTTTCCCAACTTTGCTTTCAGGCATTGTAAAACCAATTGTCTCAAAATTCTGGCAGCAAAAGTATTTTCAGAAGATAACGTGTTGATAGAAAAAAAAAATAAATAAATAAAAACAACTACTGCCTGGTTAGTGGAAAGGAGTAAAATCCTGGAATTCTTCATTAGTGATCTCCAAATTAATATTCCTGCAAAAATAGAAAAAAGTTCCAACACCATTACGTTTGAAGTTACTTTCTTAGACACCCAACTTATTGGCCACAGGATGGACATCCAATGGGAGTCAAATAAAATACTGAAGCCACGCTGGCTATCCGCTGTGAAAAGAAAGGGAAAAGAATCGCCAGAGACAAAAAATGACTGCCACAAAGATCTGCCATTATGCTCTGACAAAAAGGAGAGCCAAATTCTAGCGTCTTCCTTTAGGTCAGAACGGATACTAACATGCGAATGAGGTGAAGATACACCTTAAGTGGCATCCTATAAACTTCTGCAAAAAGCCCGACCTATAGGAATGACGCAAACCGCAAAATGCAATAGACCTAACAATGAATGAATTTCCTTAAGAGTGACCTTGTTCTTGGCTAAAAAATTTGATAATGCAATGCGCATTTTAAAAATTTTCTCATCAGGAAGTCAGATTCCATTTTTTGATAATCAAGAGTGATTCCCAGAAATTCGATAGATCTAGATGGACCAACTGTTTTTCTGTGAGCAATAGGAACACCGAAGTGCTCACACATTTGGATAAAAAAAACAGTCATCAAAATAAAAACCTAAAGAATTAAAACCGCACGGGTGAACAGGAAGGAGTCTAAAAGCAGACTTAATATCTGACTTGGACATTAAAGCATTAAAACCAAATTTCTTGAGGATTTCTAATGCAGAATCAAAAGATGAATAGGACACGGAGCATAAAGCCTTGTCCACTTCATCGTTCATGGATGAACCCAGCGGATATAAGTGGTGAATTAGCCGGAAAGAGCCCTCATCTTTTTTTTTTTTTTTTGGTACAATACCCAATGGTGATATATGGAAATTAACAAACTGCGGGGTTAAAAAAGGGCCTGAAACTCTGCCTAGCTGAATTTCATTAATAATTTTATCCCTAGCTGCCTCAGGGTGAGCCTTTAAAGAGGGTAAATTAGGAACAACAGAACAGCCCGCCCCTTTAAATTGTGGGATAAAAAATCATTCTGAAAAACCATTAAAAAGCAGCTCACTGGTCCCCTGGTCGGGATATTTGCTTAGGCATACTGACATGTTTGCCAGAATCACTGGCGTCTGTGCTTTTTGAATTAGGCTCCTTACCTGAGGACTGTTGACCTGCTTGTTACTTAAAACATTTAGACATAGGGTGTGAGTTACCACAGAACGAGCATTCATGGCGGAATCTACAGTTGTTGTTCCACTTACAAAAGGAATCGTTGAAAGCGAAACAAACACCGCGTTTACTTGAACTAGAAGGGGGCTGAAATAACTTGTTGCAGAGATGGGGAGATTTTTCACCCAAAACTGCAGCAAAAATAGAAAAAGCTGGCACCCAGTTGTTGAAAGATTTAAAGTTGGTGCGGTTAAATTCATCAGAATCAGCTTTCTCATCATTCTTTTCGGATTTTGAAAGCTGGTCCTTTCTAGGCAGTAAAGAAAAAATATTGACTAAATGATTATTCCAAACAAGCTCTTTAACAGAAGGGCTTAAATGGAATCCTAAGGGAGACAGCTCGCATGTCAGAGCTTCTTTAACCCCTTCCTGACATCCGACGTACTATCCCGTCGAGGTGGGGTGGGCCCCCATGACCGCCGACGGGATAGTACGTCATACGCGATCAGCGGCGCTCACGGGGGGAGCGCCGCCGATCGCGGCCGGGTGTCAGCTGATTATCACAGCTGACATCCGGCACTATGTGCCAGGAGCGGTCACGGACCGCCCCCGGCACATTAACCCCCGGCACACCGCGATCAAACATGATCGCGATGTGCCGGCGGTGCAGGGAAGCATCGCGCAGGGAGGGGGCTCCCTGCGGGCTTCCCTGAGCCCCCCGCAGCAACGCGATGTGATCGCGTTGCTGCGAGGGTCTTACCTCCCTCCCTGCAGCTCCCAGACCCGGATCCAAGATGGCCGCGGATCCGGGTCCTGCAGGGAGGGAGGTGGCTTCACAGACGCCTGCTCAGAGCAGGCACTGTGAAGCAGCCTGCACCTCTCGCAGATCGGTGATCTGTCAGAGTGCTATGCAAACTGACAGATCACCGATCTGTATTGTCCCCCCCTGGGGCAAAGTAAAAAAGTTAAAAAAAATTTTTTCCAAATGTGTAAAAAAAAAAAAAAAAAAATATTCCAAAATAATGAAAAAAAAAATAAAATATTATTCCCATAAATACATTTCTTTATCTAAATAAAATAAAAAAAACAATAAAAGTACACATATTTAGTATCGCCGCGTCCGTAACGACCCAACCTATAAAACTGCCACACTAGTTAACCCCTTCAGTAAACACCGTAAGAAAAAAAAAAAAAAAACGAGGCAAAAAACAACGCTTTATTACCATACCGCCGAACAAAAAGTGGAATAACACGCGATCAAAAAGACGGATATAAATAACCATGGTACCGCTGAAAACGTCATCTTGTCCCGCAAAAAACGAGCCACCATACAGCATCATCAGCAAAAAAATAAAAAAGTTATAGTCCTGAGAATAAAGCGATACCAAAATAATTATTTTTTCTATAAAATAGTTTTTATCGTATAAAAGCGCCAAAACATAAAAAAATTATATAAATGAGATATCGCTGTAATCGTACTGACCCGACGAATAAAACTGCTTTATCAATTTTACCAAACGCGGAACGGTATAAACGCCTCTCCCAAAAGAAATTCATGAATAGCTGGTTTTTGGTCATTCTGCCTCACAAAAATCGGAATAAAAAGTGATCAAAAATGGTCACGTGTCCGAAAATGTTACCAATAAAAACGTCAACTCGTCCCACAAAAAACAAGACCTCACATGACTCTGTGGACCAAAATGTGGAAAAATTATAGGTCTCAAAATGTGGAGACGCAAAAACTTTTTTGCTATAAAAAGCGTCTTTTAGGCTGGTTTCACACTTGCGTTTTTATCTGCATGCGTTTTTTTAAAAAACGCATGTGTGAAAAAACGCATGTAAACGTGGTAAAACGCATGCGTTTTTAGACGCATGCGTTTTTATAGAAAAACACAAGAAAACAAACAAACAAAAAAAACCCTACCCCTAACCCTACCCCTAACCTGAAATACGTGGCACTAAAATATACGTTTATATACGTATATAAGTGCCACGATATTTCAGTGGCCACGTATATAAGTGCCACGTATATAAGTGCCACGTATATAAGTGCCACGTATATAAGTGCCACGTATATAAGTGCCACGTATATAAGTGCCACGTACTTAAGTGCCACGTACTTAAGTGCCACGTATTTACGTGCCACGTATTTACGTGCCACGTATTTACGTGCCACGTATTTAAGTGCCACGTACTTAAGTGCCACGTACTTAAGTGCCACGTATTTACGTGCCACGATATTTCAGTGCCACGTATAACCACATAGTTATAGTATTTATAGTACGTGGCACTGAAATACGTGGCACTGAAATATCGTGGCACTGAAACACGTGGCACTGAAACACGTGGCACTGAAACACGTGGCACTTAAATACGTGGCACTTAAATATGTGGCACTTAAATACGTGGCACTTATGACTGTCAGAAAATGTTCATTAAACGGTTAGAGGTGAGGTTAGGGGTAGGGTTAGGGTTACCGTTGGGATTAGGGTTAGGGGTGTGTTTGGGTTAGGGTTTCAGGTAGAATTGGGGAGTTTCCACTGTTCAGGCACATCAGGGGCTCTCCAAACGCGACATGGCGTCCGATCTCAATTCCAGCCAATTCTGCGTTGAAAAAGTAAAACAGTGCTCCTTCCCTTCCGAGCTCTCCCGTGCGTCCAAAAAGGGGTTTACCCCAACATATGGGTTATCAGCGTACTCGGGACAAATTGAACAACAACTTCTGCGGTCCAAGTTCTCTTGTTATCCTTGGGAAAATAAAAATTTGGGGGGCTAAAAATCATTTTTGTGGGAAAAAAATATGTTTTATTTTCACGGCTCTGCGTTGTAAACTGTAGTGAAACACTTGGGGGTTCAAAGTTCTCACAACACATCTAGATAAGTTCCTTGGGAGGTCTAGTTTCCAATATGGGGTCACTTGTGGGGGGGTTGTACTGTTTGGGTACATCAGGGGCTCTGCAAATGCAACGTGACGCCTGCAGACCAATCCATTTAAGTCTGCATTCCAAATGGCGCTCCTTCCCTTCCGAGCTCTGTCATGTGCCCAAACAGTGGTTACCCCCCACATAGGGGGTATCAGCGTACTCAGGACAAATTGGACAACAACTTGTAGGGTCCAATTTATTCTGTTACCCTTGTAAAAATACAAAGCTGGGGGCTAAAAAATCATTTTTGTGAAAAAAAAAAAGAATTTTTATTTTCACGGCTTTGCGTTACAAACTGTAGTGAAACACTTGGGGGTTCAAAGTTCTCACAACACATCTAGATAAGTTCCTTGGGAGGTCTAGTTTCCAATATGGGGTCACTTGTGGGGGGGTTGTACTGTTTGGGTACATCAGGGGCTCTGCAAATGCAACGTGACGCCTGCAGACCAATCCATTTAAGTCTGCATTCCAAATGGCGCTCCTTCCCTTCCGAGCTCTGTCATGTGCCCAAACAGTGGTTACCCCCCACATAGGGGGTATCAGCATACTCAGGACAAATTGGACAACAACTTGTAGGGTCCAATTTATTCTGTTACCCTTGTAAAAATACAAAGCTGGGGGCTAAAAAATCATTTTTGTGAAAAAAAAAAGAATTTTTATTTTCACAGCTTTGCGTTACAAACTGTAGTGAAACACTTGGGGGTTCAAAGTTCTCACAACACATCTAGATAAGTTCCTTGGGAGGTCTAGTTTCCAATATGGGGTCACTTGTGGGGGGTTTGTACTGTTTGGGTACATCAGGGGCTCTGCAAATGCAACGTGACGCCTGCAGACCAATCCATTTAAGTCTGCATTCCAAATGGCGCTCCTTCCCTTCCGAGCTCTGTCATGTGCCCAAACAGTGGTTACCCCCCACATAGGGGGTATCAGCGTACTCAGGACAAATTGGACAACAACTTGTAGGGTCCAATTTATTCTGTTACCCTTGTAAAAATACAAAGCTGGGGGCTAAAAAATCATTTTTGTGAAAAAAAAAAAGAATTTTTATTTTCACGGCTTTGCGTTACAAACTGTAGTGAAACACTTGGGGGTTCAAAGTTCTCACAACACATCTAGATAAGTTCCTTGGGAGGTCTAGTTTCCAATATGGGGTCACTTGTGGGGGGGTTGTACTGTTTGGGTACATCAGGGGCTCTGCAAATGCAACGTGACGCCTGCAGACCAATCCATTTAAGTCTGCATTCCAAATGGCGCTCCTTCCCTTCCGAGCTCTGTCATGTGCCCAAACAGTGGTTACCCCCCACATAGGGGGTATCAGCATACTCAGGACAAATTGGACAACAACTTGTAGGGTCCAATTTATTCTGTTACCCTTGTAAAAATACAAAGCTGGGGGCTAAAAAATCATTTTTGTGAAAAAAAAAAAGAATTTTTATTTTCACGGCTCTGCGTTATAATCTGTAGTGAAACACTTGGGGGTGCAAAGCTCTCAAAACACATCTAGATAAGTTCCTTAGGGGGTCTAATTTCCAAAATGGTGTCATTTGTGGGGGGTTTCAATGTTTAGGCACATCAGGGGCTCTCCAAACGCAACATGGTGTCCCATCTCAATTCCAGTCAATTTTGCATTGAAAAGTCAAATGGCGCTCCTTCACTTCCGAGCTCTGCCATGCGCCCAAACAGTGGTTTACCCCAACATATGGGGTATCTGCGTACTCAGGACAAATTGCACAACATTTTTTGGGGACCAATTTCTTCTCTTACCCTTGGGAAAATAAAAAATTGGGGGCGAAAAGATCATTTTTGTGAAAAAATATGATTTTTTATTTTTACGGCTCTGCATTATAAACTTCTGTGAAGCACTTGGTGGGTCAAAGTGCTCACCACACATCTAGATAAGTTCCTTAGGGGGTCTACTTTCCAAAATGGTGTCACTTGTAGGGGGTTTCAATGTTTAGGCACATCAGGGGCTCTCCAAACGCAACATGGCGTCCCATCTCAATTCCAGTCAATTTTGCATTGAAAAGTCAAATGGCGCTCCTTCCCTTCCAAGCTCTGCCATGCGCCCAAACAGTGGTTTACCCCAACATATGGGGTATCTGCGTACTCAGGACAAATTGCACAACATTTTTTGGGGACCAATTTCTTCTCTTACCCTTGGGAAAATAAAAAATTGGGGGCGAAAAGATCATTTTTGTGAAAAAATATGATTTTTTATTTTTACGGCTCTGCATTATAAACTTCTGTGAAGCACTTGGTGGGTCAAAGTGCTCACCACACATCTAGATAAGTTCCTTAGGGGGTCTACTTTCCAAAATGGTGTCACTTGTAGGGGGTTTCAATGTTTAGGCACATCAGGGGCTCTCCAAACGCAACATGGCGTCCCATCTCAATTCCAGTAAATTTTGCATTGAAAAGTCAAATGGCGCTCCTTCCCTTCCAAGCTCTGCCATGCGCCCAAACAATGGTTTACACCCACATATGGGGTATCAGCGTACTCAGGACAAATTGTACAACAACTTTTGCAGTCTATTTTCTCCTGTTACCCTTGGTAAAATAAAACAAATTGGAGCTGAAATAAATTTTGTGTGAAAAAAAATTAAATGTTCATTTTTATTTAAACATTCCAAAAATTCCTGTGAAACACCTGAAGGGTTAATAAACTTCTTGAGTGTGGTTTTGAGCACCTTGAGGGGTGCAGTTTTTAGAATGGTGTCACACTTGGGTATTTTCCATCATATAGACCCCTCAAAATGACTTCAAATGAGATGTGGTCCCTAAAAAAAAATGGTGTTGTAAAAATGAGAAATTTCTGGTCAACTTTTAACCCTTATAACTCCCTAACAAAAAAAAATTTTGGTTCCAAAATTGTGCTGATGTAAAGTAGACATGTGGGAAATGTTACTTATTAAGTATTTTGCGTGACATATGTCTGTGATTTAAGGGCATAAAAATTCAAAGTTGGAAAATTGCAAAATTTTCAAAATTTTCGCCAAATTTCCGTTTTTTTCACAAATAAACGCAAGTTATATCGAAGAAATTTTACCACTATCATGAAGTACAATATGTCACAAGAAAACAATGTCAGAATCGCCAAGATCCGTTGAAGCGTTCCAGAGTTATAACCTCCTAAAGGGACAGTGGTCAGAATTGTAAAAATTGGCCCGGTCATTAACGTGCAAACCACCCTTGGGGGTGAAGGGGTTAAAAGAGTTAACAGGGGCGGTGTTAGCTGATGAAATGTCAGAAATTGCAGCACTGTGTACAGCTGATGTGACAGCTGATGTGACAGCAAGGGGGGGGGGAATAGCTTCTCTTAAAGTTTCAGCTAACACTTTTCTTTATGATGTCTTTTAAATGTGAGTGTGGAACAAAGGAACATTGAAAGTCTCACCCCTCGATGAATGCTGGTCGTTTCTCTGCTCCATACAGCAGCAGGAGCTCGAGCCCTCCATGTTGGGCAAGCTCATATGGGAAGCTGCTGTAAGCGGCGTTTCTTCATCCTCTTCTGAGTGTGACGACAGGGGGTCCTCCCGAACCGGTGGTCTGGACCGCAGCTGCAGAAGCCACCGCTGTTGTAGAATCCAATGACACCGCAGCGCTTTTACGGCTGCGGTGTGTTGAAGACATCCCGGCCACTTCAGATGAGGCGGTCGGCGCTCTGTCATGACGCTGGCGGTGGAAGTCTCGCGCTGGGCTGCGAGACTTCTGAGGAGGGCGGTGCCGTGACTTCCTTCTTCCTTCTTGGACACTGCGGCTGGAAGCAGGCGGCGACAGCGACTTCGGAGAGTATGGGGTCCTTTGCCTCCTGCGCCTCCCTGAAGCGGTGGGTGTCGGCAGGACCGGAGAGGTTTGACACGGCGACCGAAGGGTATCTTCTGGAGGATGAGGGACAGCATCGGCAGGCGCTAAGATAGGTTTCATAGCCAGGAACTGCCTCAGCCAGTCCGCTCCATCCTCGCCGTCGGCTCTAGTCAGGAGCTGTTGCAGGAGATTCTCCATCCTGGGGTATGTGTCTTCTTTATCTTCTTCCGCTGACAGAATGACCAGATACCACAAAACAGGTGTTTATATATTCAAAAAAAGAGCGGCAAAGCTGCTAACAGCCAATAGAAAACCGTTACAATAGCTGCCAAACATACCAGAAAAAACTGGATAAAACCAGTGTCACACTTTCAGAGATGACTGACCTGACCTTTATTTGACCTTTCTTCTGACAGAAAGTCATATTAAATGACAGGGTCCATGAGGCCATGAGACCCCCGCTATATTTCTTTCAGGTTTACGCGGGGGGGCTAACATTACTGGTAACCATTTAGGAGTTGCATGTACCTGTAGGGGGATGTACTTAGTAGTGGCAGATGTGGGTGCTGATCCAGCGCTGCGTGTCCAGAGGCAGTTGGTTGTATGGGTGAATGGTTTCCAACTTCCCACAATGGTCCGTCATACATGAACAGTGCGATCCACAGAGTATAAACCATCCATCAATCCGCGGTTACAAATTAGGAGTCCATAAAGGTACCAAAGCCAGTAGAAAGTCCAAAAGAATGTCCAAAAGGACAGACAACATACAGAGACAAAGGAAACAAGAGTAGCTGCTGCTGCAATGGGCTGCCAGTAGCACAGCGCCGTGTTATCTCCTCTGACTTGCAGAGAGCAGATGTTATCCATGTGTCATTAGTGTGCATATGTGCTGGACATATTGCAGACCGTGCTGCCATAAAAAAAACGACATGTCTAGTTTTTTTGCACATGGACACACAGTCAGTGGAAACACACTGACTTGCGCACAGTGTCTGTGACTGACATGCGCACAAGATGTCACCACACGTACTGGAGACACTGCAGGTGAAGGGGGCCTTATGGAGAAAAAAAATTAGGTTTTAGGCCTCTTTCACACATCTGTGTTTCCGGTACGTGTGATGACAGTTTTCACATGTACCGGAGACACGTAGACTTATTCAAATTAATGGGTCTGTGCACATGTCAGTGTGTTTCCATGGACCGTGTGTCCTTGTGCCCCACACGTAGACATGTTTATTTTTTACCGTCAGCATGGGTGGCAAAACATCATGCACCTGGAGAACACACAAGGATGTTATCCGTGTGACACGCATCACATGATGAGCACAGCCTCAGTGACGTCACTGAGGGTGCATTCCCATCCGGGCTGAACTACGGTAACCTCAGGATCGTGGAAAATGCCAGGATCGTGGGAAATGCAAGTGATAGTCCAGACATGAATTACGGCGTGGGACAGAAAGACTGACAGGTATGGTATATTGTTTATATTTTTCTTATTTGCATGAGAACGAGGGCTTTGGTGGAATAGGTGTTAGGTAAGTATAACTGTGTTTGTTATTTTTAAAGGGAACCTGTCACCCCTTTTTTTCAATATGAGGTAAAAATAGTGTTCAATAGGGCCTGAGCTGTGCTGGACAATAGTGTCTTTATTATCCCCTGATTCCCCACCTTTGCTGCCAAAATACCTTAGTAAAGTCGCCGTTTCCGGCTGTCAATCACGCTGGTCTGGTCAAAAGGGCGTGGTGAAATGGCTGTTTCTCCCCCACCTCTTGAGTATCCATGAGTTTACAGTACCATGTAAACCTATGGAAAACAAAATCCGCAGTGCACATTCTGTGGAAAAAAACATGTGGAAACGCTGCGTTGTTTATTCCACAGCATGTCAATTCTTTGTGCGGATTCTGCAGCGGTTTACACCTGCTCCTCAATAAGAATTTGCAGGTGTAAAACCGCAGGTGGAATCCGCACCAAAACCACCGAAAAACCATGGGAAATCTGCGGTAATTCCGCAGTAAATCCGCAGTGCGGATTTACCAAAATCAGTGCGGAAAAATCCGCACAACATTCCGCAACGTGTGCACATACCCTAAGAATGTGGCATATCTATAAAAGCTGTGCATCTTTTTTTGGTGCAAATATTGGCATATATGTATGGCAGTATATTAAGGGTGAGTTGCTCCAAAAATATTATTTATTGTGTGGCGTTTTGTGCCATTTGCAACATTTTTACGCCAGTTCATAAATGATAGAAATTAACAATTCGCTACTGATAAATCTCTTTCTTCGGCCTCAAGTACAAAAACTTTCTCCGATAACTAGTAATGGTGAGCATTGTAATCTCGACATTTCCCAAGCTGTCCATATAACCCATCCTTTTATGTCTAGGTTTTACATTACGCTCTAATTTGCTATTTGTAGGCATCTACTAATTCCATGGTGCTACATTTCTGTACAATCAATAGCTACATACACAAACAAGTAGCGTTTGTTAGTCCATTAATGTTTAATCCTCAGTGTCCTCCAGGACTCGGGATAAGCAAAGTGGAAGCTGGAATGGTAATGTGCTGGGATAGCCTAGTCTAATCTATTGCTCTACAGGGGTACAAGACCGAATTACTGGGGGAAATGCTCTTTTATAAGGAATCCTTCTTAATGGTTTGTTCACACAGCGCTTTTTCAGGCAGATTTGTAATGAATCTGCTGCGAAAACTCCCCAAAAACAATAAAAAAAAAACTGAGAACATTAATTTCTAAGTAAAGAAAACCCCCAAAACTTGCTGTACATATGGGCGTCCTTTAACCACTTTTGGTTTCTAAAAATGCAAATAATTGTTAGCAGACCATCCCTCAAGGGTTTTCTGTTTCGAAGACTCTAAACACTTTACAATAGATATCAATGGAAAATCTAAAAAGACATGTAGAAGATGCCTGGGAGGCTTTTTGAGCATTTTCTCAGCATTTATGATTTACAAAACATAAAAAATAGTGTTTTCTTTATTGTTTAATGAGAAAAATGTCTGGAAAATCACTTAAAAAAATGCTCCAAAATACTGGCAGAAAAACATGAAAGCACTCAGGAAACTAACAAACATGCTAAAAAAATGGTCCAGAAAAATGGAGCAATCTCTGAAGCAACGGACGTTAAGTGCTTGCTCACACTAGCGTATAACACGGCCGAATTCTATCTGATGTTTTAGCGCATGGCACTCGGACCACTATTATTCTATGGGACAGTTCAGATCTGCGAATCAGCATGAGAGAATAACCGCAGCATGCAGCGAGTGCATCCAAGAATCAGGTCGCACACACCATACACGTTTATAGTTGTGTGTGAAACATCGGACTGCACTCGGATGTCTTCTGAGTGCAGTGTGATTACCGCGCCTGTCTGCAATGGAGGCTACTTTCTGTCCCATCCACACCCGAGCAGTGATTCTCTCATGCCAGAGGACCGGAGCACAGAGCACTGACACTCAGGTCACACACTGACGGAGTTTGAACCAAGTGTTATTTGCACAATAGTCTCAATTCTCTCGCATGAGACAACATACGCTCGTGTGACACCGGCCTAAGAGCAGCTTCCTCCTTTGGGTTTTATTCAGAAATGCCAATTTTCATTTTTTTTACTCTTTTGCTGCAAAAACATTGCATACAGATGTTGCTTGTAGAGTAGATATCTCAAGCACAGTACTACTAAAAAGTGCAATTTTTATTTCTTTTTTCTTCACAGTTTATGTGCTTTTTTGGATTTCTTGGCATTTTATTACTAAACCCAGCATGCACTGGATGTGGCATTTTTTATGGATTTTCTGATAGGCTTCTGTATAGGAAAAAAACCTCTTAAAATTCTGTTGTTTTAATAAGCCAAAAAAAGATGCCCGAAATCCCAAATATATCAAGGAAGCATAAAGAACTGATGTTGTTTCACTGTCAATAGGATGTTATAAAGTACTAATATTTAATGGGCCATCTGGTAAGAGTCTTTTAAAAGCATATTATGACATAATGCTAATATTTCAAATAATATTATAAGAGACATTTCCTGAGTTGAGGGGTTACTGTGTTTTTTTTTTTCAGTTTAGTCTCATGTTCTCTTCTTCAAGCTTTTCTTGCTTTCTAAGTCATTTTGCTGGCATTAATATGTTCTGTCTGACAGTAAATAAACACATTGATTCCACTTATACCTGTTTGTCATATTTACAAAGCATTTGGCCAATACCCTGATTTTTCACAGTAGCAGTTTGTTCTAAAAAACTTACTCCTTGTTCACATGCTTCACCAAAATAATAAATCACTTCTTGTGCAGGAGCAGGTGGGCTCTCCAGAAATCAGACACAGCAGGGGACATAGTTACATAGTTATTTAGGTTGAAGGAAGACTGTAAGTCCATCTAGGAAGGCAAAAAAAACCCATGTGGCAAAGAGTAACTCCACCATGGGGAAAAAAATTCCTTCCCGACTCCACATACGGCAATCAGAATAGTTCCCTGGATCAACGCCCTATCAAGGAATCTAGTGTATATACCCTGTAACATTATACTTTTCCAGAAAGGTATCCAGTCCCCTCTTAAATTTAATTAATGAATCACTCATTACAACATCATACGGCAGAGAGTTCCATAGTCTCACTGCTCTTACAGTAAAGAATCCGCGTCTGTTATTATGCTTAAACCTTCTTTCCTCCAGACGTAGAGGATGCCCCCTTGTCCCTGTCTCAGGTCTATGATTAAAAAGATCATCAGAAAGGTCTTTGTACTGTCCCCTCATATATTTATACATTAAAATAAGATCACCCCTTAAGGCCCCGTCTCACATAGCGATTTACCAACGATCACGACCAGCGATACGACCTGGCCGTGATCGTTGGTAAGTCGCTGTGTGGTCGCTGGGGAGCTGTCACACAGACCGCTCTCCAGCGACCAACGATCAGGGGAACGACTTCGGCATCGTTGAAACTGTCTTCAACGATGCCGAATTCCCCCTGCAGCACCCGGGTAACCAGGGTAAACATCGGGTTACTAAGCGCAGGGCCGCACTTAGTAACCCGATGTTTACCCTGGTTACCAGCGTAAATGTAAAAAAAAACAAACAGTACATACTTGCCATCTGATGTCCGTCAGGTCCCTTGCCGTCTGCTTCCTGCTCTCACTGAGCAGCCGTACAGCGAGAGCGCAGCGGTGACGTCACTGCTGCGCTCTGCTCTCGCTGTACGGCCGGATCTCAGTCAGAGCAGGAAGCAGACGGCAAGGGACCTGACGGGCAACAGATGGTGAGTATGTACTGTTTTTTTTTTTTTACATTTACGCTGGTAACCAGGGTAAACATCGGGTTACTAAGCGCGGCCCTGCGCTTAGTAACCCGATGTTTACCCTGGTTACCAGTGAAGACATCGCTGGATCGGTGTCACACACACCGATTCAGCGATGTCAGCGGGACCTCAACGACCAAAAAAAGGTCCAGGCCATTCCGACACGACCAGCGATCTCGCAGCAGGGGCCTGATCGCTGGTACGTGTCACACATAGCGAGATCGCTACTGAGGTCGCTGTTGCGTCACAAAACTTGTGACTCAGCAGCGATATCGCTAGCGATCTCGCTATGTGAGACGGGGGCTTTAGTCTTCGTTTTTCCAAACTAAATAGCCCCAAGTGTAATAACCTATCTTGGTATTGCAGACCCCCCAGTCCTCTAATAACCTTGGTCACTCTTCTCTGCACCCGCTCCAGTTCAGCTATGTCTTTCTTATACACCGGAGACCAGAACTGTGCACAGTATTCTAAGTGTGGTCTAACTAGTGACTTGTATAGAGGTAAAATTATGTTCTCCTCATGAGCATCTATGCCTCTTTTAATACATCCCATTATTTTATTTGCCTTTGTAGCAGCTGCCTGACACTGGCCACTGAATATGAGTTTGTCATCCACCCATACACCCAGGTCTTTTTCATTGACGGTTTTGCCCAGAGTTTTAGAATTAAGCATATAGTTATACATCTTATTACTTCTACCCAAGTGCATGACCTTACATTTATCCCCATTAAAGCTCATTTGCCATTTATCAGCCCAAGCTTCTAGTTTACATAAATCATCCTGTAATATAAAATTGTCCTCCCCTGTATTGATTACCCTGCAGAGTTTAGTGTCATCTGCAAATATTGAAATTCTACTCTGAATGCCCCCTACAAGGTCATTAATAAATATGTTAAAAAGAAGAGGGCCCAATACTGACCCCTGTGGTACCCCACTGCTAACCGCGACCCAGTCCGAGTGTGCTCCATTAATAACCACCCTTTGTTTCCTATCCCTGAGCCAGCTCTCAACCCACTTACACATATTTTTCCCTATCCCCATTACTCTCATTTTATGTAACAACCTTTTGTGTGGCACCGTATCAAAAGCTTTGGAAAAGTCCATATACACTACGTCCACTGGGTTCCCTTTGTCCAGTCCGGAACTTACCTCTTCATAGAAGCTGATCAAATTAGTCTGACATGAACGGTCCCTAGTAAACCCGTGCTGATACTGGGTCATAAGGTTATTCCTCTTCAGATACTCCAGTATAGTATCCCTTAGAATGCCCTCCAGGATTTTACCCACAGTAGAGGTTAAGCTTACTGGCCTATAATTTCCGAGTTCAGTTTTTGTCCCCTTTTTGAATATTGGCACCACATTTGCTATACGCCAGTCCTGTGGTACAGACCCTGTTATTATGGAGTCTTTAAAGATTAAAAATAATGGTCTATCGATGACTGTACTTAGTTCCTGCAGTACTCGGGGGTGTATCCCATCCGGGCCCGGAGATTTGTCAATTTTAGTGATTTTTAAACGCCGCTGTACTTCCTGCTGGGTTAAGCAGGTGACATTTAATGGGGAATTTTTATCACTAGTCATTTTGTCTACCATGGGATTTTCTTTTGTAAATACTGATGAAAAAAAGTCATTTAGCATATTGGCTTTTTCCTCATCCTCATCCACCATTTCACCCAGACTATTTTTAAGGGGGCCAACACTGTCATTTTTTAGTTTCTTACTATTTATATAGTTAAAGAATATTTTGGGATTATTTTTACTCTCTCTGGCAATGAGTCTCTCTGTCTCAATCTTTGCTGCCTTGATTTGCTTTTTACAGAATTTATTTAATTTTCTGTATTTATTTAATGCCTCTTCACTACCTACTTCCTTTAATTCTCTAAATGCTTTCTTTTTGTCCCTTATTGCGCCCCTTACAGCTCTATTTAGCCATATTGGTTTCCTCCTATTTCTAGTATGTTTCTTCCCATACGGTATATACTGTGCACAGGTCCTATCCAGGATGCTAATAAACGTCTCCCATTTTCTTTGTGTATTTTTGTGTCTCAGGATATCGTCCCAGTTAATTGCACCAAGATCCTCTCTCATCCGTTGGAAATTTGCCCTCCTGAAGTTTAGTGTCCTTGTCACCCCTCTACTACACATCTTATTAAAGGAGACATGAAAACTTATTATTTTGTGATCACTATTCCCCAAGTGACCCCCAACCCTTATATTTGATATGCGGTCTGGCCTGTTGGTTAATATTAGGTCTAGCAGTGCCCCCCTCCTTGTTCTGGTCCTGAACCAGTTGTGAAAGGTAATTGTCTCTCATAGTTGTCAAAAACCGATTACCTTTGCTAGAACTGCAGGTTTCTGTTCCCCAATCTATTTCAGGGTAGTTGAAGTCCCCCATAATAATGACTTCTCCTTGAGTCGCAGCTTCATCTATTTGCTTTACGAGGATATTCTCCATTGCTTCCATTAGTTTTGGAGATTTATAACAAACCCCTATCAGTAATTTATTATTTTTTCCCCCTCCCCTTATCTCCACCCACAGGGACTCTACATTTTCATTAAATTCACCTATATTATCACGCAGGATGGGTTTTAAGGAAGATTTTACATATAGACACACCCCTCCCCCTCGCTTATCTGTACGGTCATTTCTGAACAGGCTATAGCCCTGCAAGTTAACAGCCCAGTCATGGCTCTCATCCAGCCATGTTTCAGATATCCCCACCATGTCATAATTATGCTCCAACAACATTAGTTCTAATTCATCCATTTTGTTGGCGAGGCTTCTGGCATTAGTATACATGCACTTGATGTTACTCTCTGTACCTCTATTCTTTCTTAAATTACTAACTGTTCTAACCCCACCCCCCATGCCACCGCCACCCTCAACTTCCTTATTTGTGCCCAGGTCTCTATCTGCACTATCTTCCCCTCCTATAAAATGAATACCCTCCCCCCCAATCCCTAGTTTAAACACTCCTCCAACCTTCTAACCATTTTCTCCCCCAGCACAGCTGCACCTTCCCCGTTGAGGTGCAGCCCGTCCCTAGCGTAGAGCCTGTAGCCAACTGAGAATTCGGCCCAGTTCTGCAGGAACCCAAACCCCTCCTTCCTACACCAATTCTTGAGCCACTTATTAACCTCCCTAATCTCCCGTTGCCTCTCTGGCGTGGCACGTGGTACAGGCAGTATTTCGGAAAATACCACGTTGGAGGTCCTTGCTTTCAGCTTGCAGCCTAATTCCCTGAAATCATCTTTAAGGACCTTCCACCTACCTCTAACTTTGTCATTTGTGCCAATGTGCACCATGACCGCTGGGTCCTCACCAGCCCCTCCCAGTAATCTATCCACCCGATCAGCGATGTGTCGGACTCGAGCGCCAGGTAGGCAGCACACCGTCCGACAATCCCTGTCTTTGTGACAGATTGCCCTATCTGTTCCCCTAATAATTGAGTCCCCCACTACCAGCACCTGTCTGGCCTGCCCTGCTCTCCTATTTCCCTCCTTACTGGAGCAGTCACTCCTCCGGCTTTCAGAGGACATGCCTGGCTGCAGCAGTGCTACCCCTGTACTGGCACCCCCCTCATCTGCCAACTTAGCAAACTTATTGGGGTGTGCCAGATCAGGACTAGCCTCCCTGGCCCTCTTCCCTCTACCCCGCCTTCTATCTGTCACCCAGCTAACTGCCACACTGTCCTGCAGCTCCATCCTACCATCCCCCTCCTCATCTATCCCATTGAGCGTCTGCTCTGTGAGCAGAAGACTCCTCTCCATATTGTCTATGGATCTCAGTGTTGCCAGCTGCACATTTAGATCCAGTATCTGGGTTTCCAAATGCACAATGTGCTCACATCTCGCACAGCAGTATGCACCCTCGACCGGCTGGTCAAGGACTGCATACATGTGGCAAGATGTGCACTGGATGGCATTAACAATTGTGGAGCACATTTCCTAATGGGGATTGCACCACACAGAAACGTTAATTAAAAATAAATACAAAGTATTAATTAAAAAAAAAAAAAAACAGAAGCAATTCCTCCCTTGGAAACTCCCTGATTCCAAAGTCACTGAATCACAAGTCACACACTTACCGCCGTTCACACTTACGCTCAGGTCACACTCAGCTCGTTCACACTCGCTGTGCTGAAGATTTATAGATATTTTTTTTTTCTCTCTATCTCCCCTCAACAGCAATCAACCTTGCTGTTCAGATGCACTTCCAAAAAAAGGGGAGAAGACAGGATCAGTTTATTACCACTTCTGTCTTCTCTTGTGCTTGTTACATAGTGCTGAGGGAGCAAGATGCAATTAATAGAAGCATCGGTACTGCTGATGCTTCTGTAGGACCTTCAGATCACAAGATTGCTGGGTGTCTGCTGGCATAGAAGAACTACTGGGTCCTAACAGAACCAGATCAGCTATGGCAGAGCCTTCTGTCACGTACAAAATAATAAAAAATAGCAGTAAAAAATTATAAAGTCACCTCTGCAAAAAAAAAAAATTTTCATATCAAATATTTTTTATTGTATACATATAATAAAATACAAAAAACCTACATTTATTGGGTTTTCAAATGACCATAAGGACCTGGAGAATTAAAAAAAAAACATAAGCAAAAAAATCCACTAAAATGATATTTTTTTTTATAATTGCATTGCTAAAAAATATTGAACAGTAATTTATATGTTTTCTAAAAGGAATTCTAAAAAATAATGGATTTTGTCTTGCATGAAACAAAGCCTCATACAGCCTTGGAGTGGAAATTATAAAACGTTACGGCTGCTGAAAAGCAGAGCGGCAAAGATGAAAAACGTTGACCGGTTCTTCCAGGAATGATCGTTGAGGGGTTTGACTGTTTGTTTGCCCATCCTTGCACAACTAAATGCCATCATCACTAGGTCTGAATGTGATGGCCTGACACTGACTTTCCATTGCATTTCCAATTGTCCTTTAGGATACAAGAACAGAACTTTTTCCTGGTGGTAACTTCTCCGTCAGAGCTTTAGTCAAAGCTGTCTTCAAATTTTATGTGTAAATAGCAAGTCAAGTGTAATGTTCCATTTCAAAGGTGACTTCAGTGGAAAAGTTCCATAAGTAAATTCATGCTGCATATGACATCGTATGATATACCACTAATAACAACATTTATGCTCTGTTCTTGGTAATATTTGGGGAAAGAAACAAAAAAATACAAGAGGAACTGCTGGGCTGACCACAGTGGCGGACACTTCATTGTCCGTTGTGAGAATGTGTTGCTGGAGCTTTGTGCTCGTGTACTCGACCGTTTTTCTCCTACAAATGCTAACCATGGTTTTCACAGATAACACTCGTACTTATGATATTCTATGGGGCTGTGCAGATGTCCCATGTTTTTCCTTGGACCAAGTGGTCAGAGGAAAAAACGGAGCCATGTCCAATCAAAATTGGCAGTGCAAGTCTATGGGTCTGTGAAAAAAAATCTAACCACTCTCAGATGACATCTGGCATTTTCACAGACTGATGGAATGGAGAAGATGGAGAAACTTCTTTTTTTCTCTCTCCATCTCTGAGAATAAGGCTGGAGTCACACTAGCTTATTGCATCCGATGCAAGAGCATCGGATGCGATATGCTAATGATCCTCGGCTCCTGCTGCGATTGTCTCGGACCGAGGAAAAGGCCAACGAAAAATCGGCTGCTGGGAGCTGCCCCATAGCTTAACATTGGTCCGAGTGCAATGCGATTTTTTATCGCATTGCACTCGTCCGTTTTAGTCGCCAGTGTGACCCCGGCCTAACTGACACTTCTCTGATCAAACGCTCATCAATGTCTGATTAGAATAATTGGACCATTTTTCCGGATGTGGAGAAATTGGTTTTGTGAACCTGCCCTTAGAGAGGGTGTTTAGCGCCATATCTGTTATATGCTATATGCTATATGCCTATAACTTGCTTTTAAGTCAGCATTTTTATTTCTTTATTGCAGTTTTGTTCAGAATTGAATCAACCATCGTTACCCAACATTCGCAAGTGGAAAGGCATCAGAGGATCGTGGAAGTGTGTGGTTTCAGAAAAGCCATCATCCAGCCCCGGTGAGGTATGCAACACTTTTATTTCTATTATTTGAATTAAGAATATTTCCTCTGCTACATGGGAGTTGGCTTTAATTTGTTTTGGCAGCTCTCACTCCAGTATTGTTGTTCTCATAATTTTTTGGCATACGATAGTTATCTGGCTGTTCTTTTTTGAGTCCTGGAAATCTGAGCCAGTTTACATCTGAAGTAGCGCAAATAATCGTGTGCGTCCATGTTTTCAACTATGTTTTGTTACTTTAAGAGTCCTCCGCCTTTGTTTTGTAATTGTATTCCCACACTGATAGGAAGGCATTCAAGATGTTAAATAATCCTATACCTGCTCAATGTAAAGCCTCGTTTTTCACATTTGTGTTCTATCCATGTTTTTCATGGATAAAGCTCTAATGCCTGTTATAGTCTCTTCAAAAAAATCACAAATTAAAGTCTGTTTTTGATCAAGGTCACAGAACAAATTTTGGCTAAGTTCACACGACCATATTTTTGGTCCATGTGCCTCCTCACACGGACAGCACTAGGGCCAATGTTATTTAATAGGGTGGTTCAGATGACCGTTTTTTTCTCACGGACATAATGTCCGTTTGAAAACAAAATTGCAGCATGTACTTGTCGCTTCCGTAAATTACATGAGACTCACCTACTCAAGTCTATGGGAGCCCCCAAAAATCAGATCCAAAGAGATCATCCGTGTAGCATAACATTTTTACAGATGCTTTGTAATTATACTGGATAATACAGGAAACTATTTGGACTTGTAAATCTTATTAACTTCGCATATATAAAAAACGGATGCCATATGGATGTAAAAAATGGACATACGAATGACAATAGACAAAAAAATCATTCTTTTTTTCTGGATGAAAATGTGACTTTCTTTATACGCTTGTGTGAACTTATCCTAATGGGTAAGGGAATCTTTTTTTTGGCATATTTTTATTTATGAAAACATCACTGACGAGATCTGTGCAAATCGGACCGAGCATGGACCACAATGCATGGACTGGCCATAGCTCTCCCAACTCGACTGTCACAGCCTGATATACTCTCGGGTAGGGAGGCCGTGTGTTGCAGTCCACAAATATCTTAAGCAGCCCATAGATCACGTCATTAGATCTGACAATTTTTTTTAAGACAACCCAGCAGGGCCGGACTGGGACTAAAATTCAGCCCTGGCATTTGAAGTTACACAGGCCCACTTGTCACATGGTGACTGTATAATATCTTTGTACACTTGTAGGCAGGGCCGGTTTTAGGCAAAGTGGGGCCCTAGGCAAAGTTTAAAATGGGTCCCCAAATGCTAACATATTGCACATCACACAGAAGCCTTTCTGTTGTATTTACGTGCGCTGAGTTCAGGCCGCTAAACGAGTTTGATCGACAATACTGAAGTTGTTCAACGCTTGTTTCCCGGCCTCTTTCCACCAGCTGAGGAATAATGATGAGACAGAACGATCACTAATAGATCACCATACAGTATCATGTTTTCAGCAGCACATCTACAGTTTACACTGGCAATGTGCTGCTGACAACAAGGCTTTTTGTTCCAGCAAAAACAATCCGAATATGCAGCATTTTACTTGTTTAGTAAAATACACCCCATAGTCCTCCATATATTATAATGTGCTCCATAGTCCTCCATATAGTATAATACACTCCCTATAGTCCTCCATATATTAAAATACACTGCTCAGTCCTCCACATAGTATAATACACTCCTCATAGTCCTCCATATAGCATAATACAATCCTCATAGTCCTCCATATAGCATAATACAATCCTCATAGTGCTCCATATAGTATAATGCACCGCCACAGTCATCCATGTAGTACAATTCACTTCCCATAGTATAATGCACCCCATAGTTCTTCATATAGTCTAACGTATTCCCCATAGTCCTCGATACAGTATAATGCAGCCCACATATAGTATAATGCAGCCACCCCAGAGTATAATGCAGCCACCCCAGAGTATAATGCAGCCACCCCAGAGTATAATGCAGCCACCCCACAGAGTATAATGCAGCCACCCCAGAGTATGTAACCCCCATAGAATATAATACAGCCCACCTCCCCATAATATATAATGTAGCCCCCCATAGAATATAATGCAGCCCCCCATAGTATATAACGCAGCCTCCCCCATAGAATATAATATACCCCCACAATAGTATATAACACAGCCACATAGTACATAACATGGCCTCCCCCATAGAATATAATATACTCCCCATAGTATATAGCAAAGCCCGCATATTATATAGCACAAACCGCATAGTATACAGCACAGCCTGCATACTATAGCACAGCTCGCATAGTAGATAACACAGCCCACACAGCAGTATTCAGCACAGACCACACAGTAGTATACAGCACAGACCACACAGTAGTATACAGCACAGCCCACGTAGAAGTATACAGCACAGTCCACACAGTAGTATACAGCACAGCCCACAGAGTAATATATACAGCACAGCCCACAAAGTAATATATACAGCACAGCCCACAGAGAACTATATACAGCACAGCCCACAGAGAACTATATACAGCACAGCCCACAGAGAACTATATAAAGCACAGCCCAGAGTACTATATACAGCACAGCCCAGAGTACTATATAAAGCACAGCCCAGAGAGTACTATATACAGCACAGCCCAGAGAGTACTATATACAGCACAGCCCACAGAGTACTATATACAGCACAGCCCACAGAGTACTATATACAGCACAGCCCAGAGAGTACTATATACAGCACAGCCCAGAGAGTACTATATACAGCACAGCCCACAGAGTACTATATACAGCACAGCCCACAGAGTACTATACACAGCACAGCCCACAGAGTACTATATACAGCACAGCCCACAGAGTACTATATACAGCACAGCCCACAGAGTACTATATACAGCACAGCCCACAGAGTACTATATACAGCACAGCCCACAGAGTACTATATACAGCACAGCCCACAGAGAACTATATACAGCACACAGTAGTATACAGCACAGAGCACAGCCCACAGAGAACTATATACAGCCCACAGTAGTATACAGCACAGAGCACAGCCCACAGAGAACTATATACAGCACAGAGCACAGCCCACAGAGAACTATATACAGCCCACAGTAGCATATAGCACAGAGCACAGCCCACAGATAACTATATACAGCCCACAGTAGTATACAGCACAGAGCACAGCCCACAGAGAACTATATACAGCACATAGCACAGCCCACAGAGAACTATATACAGCCCACAGTAGCATACAGCACAGAGCACAGCCCACAGATAACTATATACAGCCCACAGTAGTATACAGCACAGAGCACAGCCCACAGAGAACTATATATAGCACAGAGCACACAGTAGTATACAGCACAGAGCACAGCCCACAGAGAACTATATACAGCCCACAGCAGTATACAGCACAGAGCACAGCCCACAGAGAACTATATACAGCCCACAGTGGTATACAGCACAGAGCACAGCCCACAGAGAACTATATACAGCCCACAGTGGTATACAGCACAGAGCACAGCCCACAGAGAACTATATACAGCCCACAGCAGTATACAGCACAGAGCACAGCCCACAGAGAACTATATATAGCACAGAGCACACAGTAGTATACAGCACAGAGCACAGCCCACAGAGAACTATATACAGCCCACAGTAGTATACAGCACAGAGCACAGCCCACAGAGAACTATATACAGCCCACAGCAGTATACAGCACAGAGCACAGCCCACAGAGTACTATATATAGCACAGAGCACACAGTAGTATACAGCACAGAGCACAGCCCACAGAGAACTATATACAGCCCACAGTAGTATACAGCACAGAGCACAGCGCACAGAGTACTATATATAGCACAGAGCACACAGTAGTATACAGCACAGAGCACAGCCCACAGAGAGCTATATACAGCCCACAGTAGTATACAGCACAGAGCACAGCCCACATAGAACTATATACAGCCCACAGTAGTATACAGCACAGAGCACAGCCCACAGAGAACTATATACAGCCCACAGCAGTATACAGCACAGAGCACAGCCCACAGAGAACTATATACAGCCCACAGCAGTATACAGCACAGAGCACAGCCCACAGAGAACTATATACAGCCCACATCTCTTCTCTTCCTCCCCTCACCTCCTCCGAGAATGGCCCCACAGTCCAGAAAAAAAAAAACTCTCCTCACCTCTCCTCGTGCCCAGCGTTGCTTCCTGGTTCCTGCTCCTGTCTCAGCAGCTGCAGTCTGCCCGGGACACAGCAGGTGCGCGATGATATGACATCATCGCGCACCCGCAGTGTCAGAGGCAGAGCGGGGAATGATGGGAGAGGAGCGTCTGTAGACGCTCTCTCCTCCATCATTGCATTCAACTGTACCGGCGTCTATACGCCGGTATAGTTGAATGCGACGGCGGGGGCGGCGGATTGAGCGGCCCACCACTGGCACCGGCCCTTCTGGCATTTGCCAGAAGTGCCCTATGGCCAGTCCGGCCCTGCAACCCAGGATTGTATACAAAAAAAAAACAGAAGTAGTATGAATCTCTCATGTATAGTTTTCCTTGTAGAACCATTTCTGGGTTTGTGTGTAAAATGTCAGACACAAACGTTGAACTAATATCATGTCATATTAATTTCAGATTTATATGACGTTCATAGTCTGTAGAAAGCTGGAATCGCTTCTGCAGATTTTGTAGGACTGGCTTCACAAACCACAGAATCGCCATGGAATTGAACCACACTAAAATGTACTTTCAACAGATAATAATCTGATTTAATTTTATGATATGTTTTCCACAGTGTATTAAATTGGTAATTGATGCCGATTTACTAATGGGTTTCTGGAAACTACTTCAGAAAAAAATGATGAATTTAATTGAAGTAATACATAAAGCCCGCCATACACATCAGATGGCTGTTGGATTAGCGATGGTTTGGCCGGTTGTTTGGCCAGCAACCCCCGCAGCCATCTTTCCCATACGTCTTATCTCCAAGAGAACAAAGCAATCGGCAGTCCGAAATCAACATCTTGACCAATGAACAGTTGTGCAGGGTCCTCATACACATTCGATTGTGAGCCAAACCCATCAATATCAGCAAGTTCAGCCAACATGTGTACGAGCACCTTTCTCAGTGTCTGCCCATCACCCGCGTTATAAAGGCAATGCCGGTTAATGTCAATCTGTAGCCAGAGGCCAATGAAACCGATTAATTAGACAGAGCAGAATTGAAATACCTTTCTCCAACCTGGTTCACCTGTCTAATCCTACCTGTGGTATCTTTGTGTTTTAGCCCTAGCTTTTTATAATAAAGGATTTCACATGATTTACTCATTTATAGTTACCTTCAATTTGTATTTCCTTTTTCTTCTGATATTCTACCAATAGTGGCAATTTCATTGACTAATAGCATGACCATTATAATATGCTGTTAAACAACACGTTGCAAGAGAAGTGGTATGGAAGCATCATTTATCAGTTGTAATAGGTTCTGTTCATGAGAAGGTGAACATTATGATGGCTCACTGCTCACAAGAGTACAACCATCAATTATGGATGCCAAATTTGAAGTCTACTCTTCCTCATAGATTGTCAGGAGTTCCTCTGCTGCCCTTGGACAAGAAATTAAGCAAACATTGACATTTGGCAACTGACATTGAATTACTTGAATTCAGAGTTTAATTCATTAAATGGAGTCAAAACTGCATGTAATACCACATGTTTTACTGCCAAATGTCATAGTTTTTACTGTTGACACATTTAGAAAAAATCATCAGTAAAAATGGAACGACAAATAACCTCTTCGAAAAAGTGTTTTAACCTAAAGAGATATGCAAATTTCCTTTTCAGAGAGGTGTGGACTAGTGCCTCCTATGGGAAGTAGCAATCCTAAAAGTCAATATCGACTGTTTACCAAGCCTTGTCACATGACTCAGGATAAAAGCCAAATCAAATTCTCAGTTTGCAAGACTCTGTATTTTGGAGTATTGCCCCTCATCAGTGCAAAGCATGAGATCTGATTTGGCTGCATGAGAGGCCTCTGACTGGGATCTAAGGGGTAACGTTTCTCCTTGTGGACAAGTCAGGCCTGGCATGTCAGATTGATGAGACTTATACACCATGCATGCTCCTCTAGGAAATTAAATATGCAAATTACTTCTTCAGAGGCAACGCAGACAACACTTCTGGATTTACAAGTGGTATGTAACGATGTTTTGACTGCATGTTCAAAAATGTCTTGTGTAAATGTACGCTAAAGCCTATGAGGAAGCTTCATATATCATAGGCTCCTCCAGCACGGTGGCTCAATGGTTAGCACTGTTGCTTTGCAATCCCACCAAGGACAACATCTGCGAGACGCTTGTGTGTCACCCCTTTTGTGTGGGTACTCCGGGTTCTCTGGTTTCCTCTCCCTCTCCAAAGACATAATAATAGGGAATTTAGATTGTGAGCCCCAGTGGGGATGGGGATGATGAGGTCTGTTTAATCGCTGTGGAATATGATGGTGCTATATAAGGAAAGTATAATACATGATAAATATTTCTTATTACTTCGTCCTCCCCATTTATCCCTTTCTTCAGCACTATGATCCAGTGAAATGATCAGCTAAAAAGTCTTTACTTGCATAGAATTGCATATAACTTGCATGGAAAGACAACAACCAGCAATGCTATTTCAAGCTGCCGTCATTTATGAGATGAGATGCAATCTATGCATTGTTGATGAGTGTTCTAACTTGGCAGGAAGTTTGCTTGTCATTAATACCACTTTAATGGAATATTATCGATTAAGCAACTATATTGTTTTAGCATTTGGCAGCGGCATCATTTCTTTTAATAGTTTACAAAGTGCCTGCGATCGTCTGTATGGGGACAAATGGACATAACGTTACGGTCTGCTAGACTATATATTATTTTCAGAATATTCACTTTCAGCTATCTGTGACCCCTTTGCAGTACCACATTACCCTTGTACAAGCATTGCAGTCACTCAGGAAAGAGAATTCCTAGGGTAAGTTCACACAGGGCGTTTTTTTTTACTGCTAATTTTCAGCTGCTTTTTACAGTACCAGCAAAGCCTATGAGATTTCAGAAATCTCATTCACACACATTGGGTTTTGTGTGATCAGTATTTTGTGCTTTGCTGTGTTTTTTTGACATAGGGCATGTCACTTCTTTCAGCGTTTTTCCAGTGTCTTTTCAGCGTTTTCCACCCATTGACTTGAATGGATGGTGAAAAAACGCTGCAAATACGCAGGTTGACTTTTCTTGCAGCGTATTTGCTGCAGAAAAGTCAAGGACAGCCGGATGTGACGTCACACTCGGCTCTGCTACATCTAGATCAGTGATGGCGAACCTATGACACGCGTGTCAGTGCTGACACGCGTAGTCATTTTCAGTGACACGCCGGCCGCGGCCCCATAGAAATTGCATCTTTACATTGCATGGCATCCGATCCGATTTTTTATCGGATCGGATGCCATGCAGGAGGTCTGTGGGTCCAAACAACAGAGCTCCGGCACAGAGCGTCTAGGCCTGGGACTTCCGGTAGGCCCGGCGCAGCTCCCGGAAGTCCCAGGCCTCCGCGCGGGTCAGATGCCATGCAGGAGGTCTGTGGGCCCAAACAACAGAGCTCCGGTGCAGAGCGTCTAGGCCTGGGACTTCCAGTAGGCCAGGCGCAGCTCCCGGAAGTCCCAGGCCTCTGCATCGGAGCTGTGTTGTTTGGGCGGCATTGCGCTGCTCCCTGCTTCGCCGGCTGGAAAGATCAGACCTACCGGTCCCATGCCTAGAGTCCGCTCTGCGCCCTAGCTCTGTTGGGTGGCATTGCGCTGCTCCCTGCTGCGCCGGCCAGAAGTCCCAGGCTGCACTTCTGAGGCCTGAGGAGATCGCTGTCTGGAGGCCCTGTGATTGCTGTCTGCAGGCCCTGTGATTGCTGTCTGCAGGCCCTGTGACAACTACAGCAACCATCATCCAGTGAACTGTGGGTGTCATTGGCCATTACTAAGATAAGTGAGGGGGAGGCTGGAAGAGGCCTGTGCTATGGGTGCCGTTTCCCGCCATTAGGAACGCCATCTTGCAGCATAGTACCACCACCACCATTACTGTTTGTGGTGCATCCTTATTAACCCCTATTTCTGCTAATTGCCTGCAGGGCTAACTATAAATCTTCTCTCATGGAGAAGCCACAAAATAAAAAAACAAAGTTAAGTAAAGGGAGTGGTAGTAGTAGCAGTAGCCGACCCTTTCAAAAGACATGGACTGAGTTGTATGGCATTATAGAAAAAAATGGCAGATCATTTTGCGTTCTATGTAGTGAAACGGTAGTAAGCAGAACGTGGAATGTAAATAGACATTTTGAAACTAATCATTCCCAGCTCTTGAAAAAAAGTGAGGATGAAAGAAAGGAATACATTTCCAGGCAGCTACACCTTCATAAGAGCCAATCTAATTCCATCCTTAAATTTGTAAAAAGCTCTACAAATTTAACATCTGCAAGTCTGAGCATTGCTCACTCCATAGCTCAGCATGGAAAAGCACTCAGTGAGGGAGAATTTATTAAAGATACTCTCTTAAGATGTGCACCAGTTCTATTTCATGATATGCAGAATAAAGATGCAATTATTAAGAGAATATCTGAGTTACCACCGCAACAGCTGGAGTGCCACAGGTTCGCCATCGCAAGAATTCCCCCTCCCCCTCACTTATCTTAGTTCACAGCACCCCACACAAGTTAAATAATAGCAAGACCAACAAAAGAAACCAACTGACAGATGAACAAAGAAGTCACTAAGCAGGTAAGTTAAATAATTATAATTATACATATTTGTTATTTAAACTATACATGTCGCAAAATTATGTTTTTTTTATCAAGGTGACACACCACCCAAGTTATGCTCGGTTTTTTGGCGAATTTTGACACACCAAGCTCAAAAGGTTGCCCATCACTGATCTAGATGGTAGGCTGCATGATGCGTCCATGCAGCCTGTCATCCAGCAGAGCGGACCCGAACCCCATTCACTTAAATGGGGGCCCTGACATTACAGTGTTTGACACGCTGTCATATGCATAACAGCGCAGCAAACACCGCTTCTGATCGGTGGGGAAATCCTCCCCGCCTGTCAGAGCCGCAGTTCCCACACTGTCAGAAGACAGCGGGGAGCGCTCAGCTGCCATCGGAGGTGTAAACTTCACCTCTGATCACTGGTGTCAGCTGATGGGACTACTGCTCCCATCGTCCGACACCTGCTAATCCTAATTACAGTGAGAGCAGGAGCAGTGGATGGGAGTTTTGATCTGTCGCTCCTGTGCTATAAATAATTTAAAAAAAAAAACCGGCGTGGGTTCCCCCCTAATTTTGATAACCAGCCAGACAAAAAAAATCACAGCTGGGGGCTGCAACCCCCAGCTGTCAGCTTCAGCAAGGCTAGTTATCAAGAATAGGGGGTCCTCCTGCTTTTTTTTTATTATTTAAATAATTTAAAAAAAAAACGGCTTGGAGTCCCCCCATTTTTGACAACCAGCCTTGCTAACGCTCACAGCTGGAGTCTGGTATTCTCAGGCTGGTAAGGGGCCATTGATATAGGCCCCCCAGCCTAAAACTAGCAGCCCACAGCTGCCCAGAAAAGGCGCATCTATTAGATGTGCCAATTCTAGCGCTTTGCCCGGCTCTTCCCACTTGCCCTGTAACGGTGGCAAGTGGGGTAATGAGGGGTTAATGTCACCTTGCTATTGTAAGGTGACATTAAGCCGGCTTAGTAATAGAGAGGCATCAAAAAGACACCTATCCATTACTAATCCTATAGCAGTTAAAGGGTTAAACACACACATGCAGAAAAAAGTTTTTTTGATGAAATAAAACACCGCAGTTTTGACCATCTTTTTATTGTTCTGCCATTCCAAAGGGAAGCCCTCGATCTTCTATAATAAAAATAAAATAAAAAAGCAAAAGTACAGTATACTCCCTGATCCGTCGCAGTCCGATATAACGAGTGTCCCACGCCGTATCTGGGGGAGATAAAGCTTATAACCGGGAGAACTGCTAATGAGACCGCTCCCGGCTGTAAGCTACTGGGGAATGAATGAGACGGAGCGGGCGCAGGCTCAGTAACTAGCGGTGACGTCACTGAGCCTGCGCTCCCTCACTGCCTGACCGGAGGTAACCTCTGCATCATGGAAAAATGCCAGGGAAGAGGATACCGCAGGTAATGTATCTATTCTATTCTATCAATCTATCTATTCTATCTATCTATTCTATCAATCGATCAATCTATTCTATCAATCAATCTATTCATTCTATCTATTCTATCAATCTATCTATTCTATCTATTCTATCAATCTATCTATTCTATCTATTCATGCTATCTACAGGAAGTTGTTTTTTTTTCTCTGTGTGCACTCAACTTTATTTTCATGCACAAAGAAAAAAAACGCCTGAAAAAAAGTGGCAAAAACGCAGCCAAAACGCCGCAAAAAACGCACCAAAAAGGCACCTAAACCTGCGCTTTTGGTGCAGCTTCTTTCCTGCCACAGCAAAAACGCCCTGTGTGAACTTACCCCTAAAGGACTAAAAGGACTTCATACAAGTGGCATAATAAAGAGAGAAAACCATTGTGGATTTGTAGTGCTGATTGGTGAAGGGGAATCGCCGGAATCAGAAGCTCTTTAGGGTTTACTGACACTGTGTATATACTTTCCTGCGAGAGAATCAGGATGATTATGCTAATGACACTCAGAACAAAGACTATCAGAGTTTGATCCGAGTGTCATCTGAGTGTGCGTTGATTCTCTCTCATTAAATAATTGCCTCACAAGTGCTGAGAAGACTGAGAACTTAATTTCTCCATTGACTCTCTTAATTTCTCCATATCACTCCACTTGGATGACATCAGATGAGTCCGATCTTTCACTGGCACCCATTGACTTGAATGGGTGAGTGCAATCCTATTATCGGATGCACTCAGAGCATACTGCAATTATTTTCTCATGCTGAATCGGCATGAAAAAATAATTGGAGGTCTGCAGTGCCCCATAGTACAACATTGGGCTGAGTGCTAGAACATCGGATAGCACTCAGCCGTGCTATAAACTAGTGTGAATGAGGTCTTATTGTAGCTGAGACCTGTAGTGCTGTACTGTCTGGCAGTATGGATGTGCAGTCCAGCTTTGGCCCACTGGACAGGACCACACCCTGCTAAAGTATACTGCTGGTATCTGCCAAATATAGTTAGTTCTTCCTCTGGTTTGTTTCTGCTTCTCAGCTCCTACTTTTATCTGTAGGTTTGTTGTTCTGACTTTGGCCTGTTTACTGAATATCTTTTTGTCTAGTGTTTTTGTACCTGATTCTGACCTGACGAACTTACCACTCCTGCCAGCAGCCTACTCCAAGGCACCAACCAAGGGGCCCCTGTGTAGGTCCAGATCCCTGTACAGAGGATAAAGGAGGAAGGCCACGGAAACCCCTTGTATCTGTTAAACAGAGTGGCTAACACTAGGCCTGTCTGTGGTAACCATTTTTAGAGCTGTCAGGGGGTCACTGACAGAGTCTCATTACAGTACCTTGGATCTCCTCTGAACCTTCCTTAGAGCACTTCTGGTCAATAAATATATTATTATTACAGCCGAATTACTGTACCCCAGTTATAGCAGCAGAGAGCTGCACTATGCTGTTAGCTCCAGGTCATCTTCTGTAACATGTCATAAAAAGGGGCTTGAAGCCCTAAAAGGTATTTTCAAGCAAACAAAGAAACAGTTTGGGACATAATTATAAAAATGTGAGTGTTTACAAGACAATTATATTTTCTCTGGAGTAAAACAATGAAAAAAAAATTGGACACATACGAGCAATGACCATGCTTGCAGAAAATACAACACATAAAAGGGATTGTCCAGTTTGAAAAAAACAACCTTGTATATCTTGCTATTTCATACAGATATGAGCTTATTCATACACTTCAGGTAACCAAGGCTTCCCCCAATCTTCTAGGAATCGTTAGCGGCTCCTTGTGACCTGTGTCAGCACATGGAAAGTCCTGTATGAGACGGGACTGGCTGACTAGTTAATTTCAGTAACCAAGCTTGCCTACTTCTCCATCAGGAGCTGCCATTTTGCTGAATTTTCACAGAATTGAATTACAAAAAATCTGCAGTTTGGCGAATGCGGGTTTTTTGCAAAATTCAAGTAGAATTTAGTTCCACTTGAATGTATTCTCTCATCTCTGCTGACTACATTACAACATAGGTGACTGTTACACTTAAAAAACATATGATAAACGTTCCATCAACATAAATTGGTTGGGAAAAGTGTGCTTTACTTTTTAGAAGTTTGTATAAACTTATCATCGATTGAAGCACATGAGTTCATGCCGGGGCCAGTGACTTTTATTTCATGTAGTCCTTGGACGTCACGTGGTGATATTGATTCAGTCTGGCATGTAACAGATATGTCAGTTCAATATGTCAGGCAGCAAAGCTAAACTTCAGTCAGGCAAATATTTGTATGATGTAACAAGAGAAGTTCACATACTGTCCGTGTGGACCTGGGAGTTATGTTTTTTTTATCGTGTTTGCATTAGAAAAAACAAAAACAATGAACAGCCAGTTCTTGGAGTTGATGTGTTAGAAGCTGGGAAAAAACGGGCAGACGTAGGGATGTGAACGACTTTCACAAATTGGAAACAACGCATCATGTCTGTCAGCTATCCGTGAAGTAATTATCCTCCTCTACTCCTTGTTGGTTAGGCCTCATCTGGAATACTGTGTCCAGTTCTTTTTTTAAAAAAAAGATATTGAAAAACTGGATCAAATTCAGAGAAGAGCTACCAGGATGGTGAGTGGAGTGCAAAGTATTTTCCTACGAGGAACGGTTAAAGGATCTGGAAATGTTTAGCTTCCAAAAAAAGAAGGCTAAGAGTAGACTTAATAACTGTCTACAAATATATATCTGAAGGGCTGTCACAGTGTAGAGGGATCATCATTATTCTCATTTGCACATGGAAACACGAGAAACAATGGAATTAAAATGAAAATGAGAAGATACAGACGAGATATTAGAAAAAATTTTTTGACAGTGAGGGTGATCATTGAGTGGATCAGGCTGCCACGAGAGGTGGCGAGTTCTCCTTCAATGGAAGTCTTCAAACAGAGGCTGGACAGACATCTGTCTGAGATGGTTTAGTGAATCCTGCATTGAGCAGGGGGTTGGACACGATGACCCTGGAGGTCCCTTCCAACTCTAATATTCTATGATTCTATCCCATGAGTGTGTCTTATTTGTATCTTCATGTACATCCTTTGCCAATGTTTCTTTTTCATCTACACATTTGTCGATGGGTTTAGGTAGTAAATAATGTTTATCAGAAACTGTTCTGGTCATTAATTCCTTCTCCAATTTTCTGTTGCAGAAAGTAATCTATTCTGGATTTCTGTGGGATACAACGGCTGGCATTGAACTGAAGAATATTAGTTTACATGAAGCCCATCAAACCAATGGCAACGGCAAGCACTTGCATTCACTACCCTACATTGCACATTTCAAGGTAACAGACCACTGCCACTAATGTACATCAGATACAACAGGGCACTGGTTCATGCACACAATTCTAAGGGTACCATCACACAGTGCCATTTTCATCGCTACGACGGCACGATTCGTGACGTTCTAGCGATATCGTTACGATATCGCTGTGTCTGACACGCTACTGCGATCTGGATCCCCGCTGAGAATCGTACGTCGTAGCAGATCGTTTGAAACTTTCTTTCGTCGTCTAGTGTCCCGCTGTGGCGGCATGATTGCATCGTGTGACACAGGTTGTATACGATGTGCGCACAGTAACCAATGGCTTCTACATCGCAAATACGTCATGAAATTATCGCTCCAGCGCCGTGTATTGCAACGTGTGACCGCAGTCTACGACGCTGGAGCGATAATCATACGACGCTGCAACGTCACGAATCGTGCCGTCGTAGCGATGAAAATGGCACTGTGTGACGGTACCCTAAGACTTTATAAGATTAAGAAACTGAATCCCTACTTTTGGGATAACTTTAACAGCAGAGAACAGGTGCCATCTACAAACCATACTTTGAGCACCATATTTCAGCTTCCTCTCTATCGTAATATGTATATTTGCATTTATATATTCACATGTTCTGAAGAACTGAATGCTTCACAGTTCTCAGCATATAGAGACCTTGATTCTATATGAACCTGCTGGTGCACTTTAAGATATCGACTTGGCTTCTTATGTGCAAAGTAGGAATCACATTTTGGAAGCTGCCGATTAAATATTGAATTATTTTCTGGACCAAATTAAAATAGAAGAATTTTATTTTGTAGATAGCGCTTCCTATTGTGAAACAACTGCATCCTGTTGATGAAGAGTTGATAAGAGAAATATCAGAAGTTCTAAATGTGGAAGATATTTTTAGGTTTCATAAATTTACAAACAATTGAAATACAAAGACTCTTTGTGTTTCCAGTTTCTTCACTTGTTGGTCTAGATCAGGGATTCCCAACATGTGACTCATGAGGCTATGATGGGTGACTCACAACTCTCTTCCAACTTGCTGTATTCGCACCAGGTCTACCAAAAAGCTATGAAGAGAAGGTCTCCAGATGGTGACTTTTGTGAGTAGGCCCACATAGAAGAGCAGATCTGGATGCACATATATCATTCTTGTGTTTGGAGAGATTAAGTAAATTCTAAGGTGGACATAGGATGATACAGACATAGGGGGCGCTTGAAAATGGATGTCATAGTGTGTTGGGAGTACTTGACACAAGAATACCAAATGAGGGTAAGGTGTGATCCCCTGGATGTAAGTGCACTGCCTTGGTATGATTTCTGTGGAGAAGCTTTGGCTCCCATTATGCCAAAAATTGAGGCTCTGTCACTATTGGGGGGTGGGTGGGGGGGCTCTGGATGTGGCTCGCGATACTGTCTCAGAGCTGAATGTGTCTCTCGAGGTAGAAAAAGTTAGGGACCACTGGCTTACATAGCTGTCAGCCAACTACTGTTTGGTTGACAGACTTGTCCACCGTCTTCCCCTATACACAAGAACTTTCAGCAATGCTTAGTTTTCCTCTGTTCTTTATAATGTTCTTTTGGCTGTGGCTTATCTCCTGATGTAAAAAAAGCATTGGCTATTAGAAATACAACAGGACTGTTCATTCTCTTCCCGAATATCATCTGTTGGAGAACGTCAGGAGGCTTCCATACATATTAGACTGCCGACCGATAGGGGCTTTTAGCCTTTAAATTCAGTCAAAAGTAAAACGTATATGCATTTGATCATTAAGTTCCCTGCTGGCCCACCACCAGCCTCCTCCAAAAGCATACACATATAAACTGTGGAAGTTTACCATCCTGTGATTTGGTTCCCTTTCCCTAGCAAACATGTGGTATATGGCATATTCTCTGTGTCTTTATAGTTCTGTGAGTCCCTGCTTACCGAACCGAATATCCTTATGAAAATGATTCACTGGGATTCCTAAAAGATTTTGCAATGAATAATTTCAATGAGTTACTGTTTTTGAGTTTTGCTGGAGATTCTCCTAGTTCATCACAGTTCGGTTCTGGCAGAGCGCTTGGCCCTGCATATTTACACTGTATATTTATTGCCAATGGATTATCCTGCATTGTACACAGAATGTATTCAGTCCTGTCCTCTCTGGTTCTGTCCCCACCTCTAATTTTACTACCTAACTTATGGATTTTCAAGCTTTTCCAATCGGATCGATTGACTTCCCCCACCCTGTGTGCTCAGCAGATCAGGGCATGAACGCTTCTGAGAGAGTTCTTTGTAAGTTTAAATGTGATTGGTAAATATAAGGCTGCCTTTAGCTGTCTCTGCCCCCTCTGGACCTGATAACGAGCAAAGGCAAGTAATTTATATGTACCTAAAAACAAAAGAATAGTTTGTATGCATAAAACAAAGCCTCATACAGCCACACTGGTTGAAAATGAAAAAAAAAAAGTATGGCTTCTGTATAGAGTCAAATAAGAAAGAAACTTAGCCTGTGATTGAAGAAGCACTCCTCACATCAAAATTGTTATCCTCTTAATAAATTGCTGTCGTCATAAGGGTTCTGCAGAACCCCCTTCCCAGAATGAGTTTGGGCACTAATGATTTGATACTTTGCACTTGAGATGTTATTACTTATCCTGTACATATTGTGATCATGAAGCGGGTTGGGGTACACTCACTTGGCAGCGATATTCAAACATACAGCCACAGTTTCTTCATTTAAGTGAGTCCATTTCTGGTTTATTACACAACCATAAACCACTATGGGCCATGTAAACCTCAAAGGGCCTTAAAGAAGCTATCGTCCCATCAAAGTTTTATCATCTTACTATATTGCAATCATCATTTTATATAGCACTGTGTATTTACAATTGCTCATTTTACCTTTCTACCCAGATAATTCTTCTCTTTTCCATTATGTCTATGACTTCACATGATTAAAAACTTACTAGCTCTGCACAAGTCATAAGTCACTGCAAAAGCTTATGGCAGGGGGAGGAGGGAGAAGGTGGGTCAGAAGTTGAAGAGGGGAATGATTTTTACAGGGACAAGAGACTTCCTGTTTCTACACAGAGCAAAGAAAAGAGAAGGATTCACTAAGTAGAAAAGCAAAATGAGCAATTGTAAGTACACAGTGCTATATAATATGATGACTGCAATATATTAAGAAGATAAAAACTTTGATGGAAGTGCTTCTTTAAAGTACGTGTAGTTGAGGCTAAAAATTCACTTTTGCAAATGGTTTTCTTAAACATTTTGCATCACTTGCCTTTGCTCTTTGTAAAGGCCTGATGGGAGAGATTGTAACTGTTTCACCTGTCTTTTCAGACCTGCTCTCATTTGATTTATAACCAAAGACAACGTCAAAGTTGAATATGTAGGGAAACAAAAAGCCCGGAAAAGCCAAATAGTGCAAACATTATTAATGAAATACAATTGCAAGTATGAATTTTTAGTCTTAAAGTGATGCATTTAAGAAAAAAAAAAATTAGTTGTGGCCATCCCTCTTTAAGTACTCTTCTTCAGTAACACCAGAAGGAACATCACGTGTTTGCTCTGTATGACCTGAACCCGTACATGTTCATAGGATGAGGACTAACAGGGAAATTCTGAGAGGCACACAGAGCTGTAAAGGATGAAGGAACATATTTTAATTGAAAAATTAGTGAATGAGATCAGGGTCACTCACTTTCCTCTCAGTGAACATAATAAGCTACAGACAGTCATTTTGGACTTCCTGGGATGTTTTCTTAGCGATGGAAGATCAGATCAGAAGAGTTCACTGTAGAAATCCAATCTAGGATGCCAAGCTGTCAGCCTTTCCACGTATTTTACTTCATACTACCTTGGTTGAAATAGTGACGGTAAAGACTGGCAACCATGTCAGCTCAAAAAGTAACCGTCATTTTAATTTTTACTTCATAACCAATACTACAAAAGAAAATAGGCAATTTTGTAATATATCTGATCAGATAAATCTTCTTCTTTCTCCTGGATTATCTATTGTCATTACTGAAATAAGAGATGACAGTTGGTATTTTTAAAATTCTATGCAGATGGGAGGAGCAAGTTGAGGGAGGAGGAGCTAGAGGTGGACACAGACAATCTGCTACAAGTTCTCCTGAAACCAGTTACAGTTCTCCATAGAACTTTATGAGCACCAACCGTCATCTCTTATCGTAGTAATGGGAAAATCTGTATTCACTAAAGACACATTTTACCTGTGAATTTAAGAATTTTGAGAATGAATAAATGAGGGAGAAAGTAGCGGATTTCTCCAATAAGATATATTACATAATTTCTTATGTTACTTTTTAATGTTGTGCCGACTAATGATTTTTTAAATCTTTACTTTTCGCAACCTAAACCTATATTGAGCAGGCGCACAGCACAGGTCATATTAGTATTACTATATTTATTACTTGTCATTGATCTAATTCTTTTACTACTGATAGCCCTGGTTAATGCGGTTTTCTCCATGTTACGTAGGTTGGAACGAGTGATGTCACCTTGGTGAATATTCATCTGCGCCCTCCCTCACATGAAGGTGGAAAGCAGCACAGCGACAGCCACAAATCATCCACCTTTGGACAAACACTGCAGGAGACCCTGAAAGGTATGCAGCGCAGCAAGGTCCGGGCTACCTGGGCATGATCTAGCCTGTCCCTGGGAGTCATTCCTGGAATGCTTGCTGGTACAGTCAATGTTATCTCTGGCTGTAGAAAAATCAATGACTGCGCAATTTCTAGACTAAAGGGCTCCTTTCCACTTGCGAGATAAACGTCCGTGTCTCGCATGTGAAAACCCAGCTCTGGCGCCGGCACTTTGGAGCGGAGCATGCAGCTCCATGTGTTCCTATGCGGCCGCACGCTCCGCTCTGGAGTGCCGGCGCCAGAGCTGGGTTTTCACCTGCGAGACACGGACGTGTTTCTCGCAAATGGAAACAAGCCCTTATAGTCAGGAGCCTGCAATTTATAAGGCACTTATAGTGGCATGTAAAAGTTTGGGCACCCCTGGTCAAAATGACTATTATTGTGAACAATTAAGTAAGTTGCAGATGAAATGACCTCTAAAGGGCTAAAGTTAAAGATGACACATTTCCTTTGCATTTAAGGCAAAAAAATATATATTGTCATTTTTTTTACGTTTTAAAAATTACAAAAAGGAAAATGGGCAGATGCAAAAGTTTGGGCACCCTTTTAGCTGCCCAGCAATACTGACGTAAAACACTGACCAAATACTGAACGTGTGAACATGGCCTAAGCATGTTAAGATTAAAAAACAAACAGAAAAAAAATGAAAAACATGCACATTCCCTTACTCATACATTTTTTATTGTGACCTTTAAAGTGTTCCTTCTGTTATAGGGGTTGTTTAAGTTCTTAAAATCTAACAACTTTGCAATTTTGCTTTTATTGTATGTCTTCAATTTTCAAGAAGGTAGAAATGTTAAATCTGTAGTGTACAGCTCGTTGCCTAGGTTACCGACCACCCTGCAGTCCCAGCCTGGCTGGTTACCTAAGTAAGGAGCGCACACAGGCTCTATGCTTTACAGCCTGCTTGCATTGCCCTGACGCTGGCTGGATCCGACAGATTTTAGTCCCCGTGCGCTGCTCCCATGCTACAGAGGCCAAGCTGCATCTACTAGCTGCATGGGAGTGCACTTAGTTCGGTCCAGTGATGCAACCATGCCATGTCCTCACCTGTCAATCTTCAGGGCCGCACCGCTCTGCACCCCTGGCTCCCTGCTTTGCAATGCGCTCCTCCTCACAACATTTAGCTAGTCATGTCAATCACGTTGCTCACCGTAATGCACTTACATTGCCAGAAGCTGAAGACTGCAGCTTATTAACCTCTTAATCTACGACTGACCAGCAGTAAAATGGCCCTTTTCCTCCTGGTATCCTATGTAACTGGTTTTGTGTGTTTTCACCGATTGCTACCAACAAACAAATGCCGTCCAACCAAGTCAGCGTAGGGTAACATAACAATAGCTCCCAAATTGCCGGAGTCCTAACTAAGGACTCTAAAAATTTACTTTTATCAACTGCAGCCTCAACCCCCTGACGAAGCCAGTGTACCTGGTGAAACATGTTGGGGAGGCTTAGGAGCAAATTTTAATAGCACTAACCAGTGAATGTGTAGGAGGATTTAATGGGATATAGGTAGTGGACGCACCTTACTCCATACCCCTGGATACCGTCAATGGATAGGGATAGGAGCAATTTCATTAGACACCTGTCTTGTTAATAGCAAGCTTGTACCCATCTTGTACACACTGACAAGTGAAATTTTTTAATCTATTTCCGTTTTAATAGCACAAATAAAAGTTAATTTTTAGAGTCCTTAGTTAAAGATTTAGTTGCCATCTGCAAATTGTGAGCTCGTTTAAATGATTGTACACTTCACATATTTGATGACATTAAAGGGTTAGGACAAACCACAGCTTAACGAGTTCAATACCGGGCCATTTACCCCCATTCCTGACCAGGCACATTTTTTTTTTTAAAGAGTTGTTCATTTTTTCTTGTTCAGATACTCCTCTTTTTTCCTGATACATGTGGCTTCATTTTTATGACACTGTCATATTCTCTATTTTTTCTGATATCAGGCCATATCAGTGGAAAAATAAGGAAATAAGTGTCTACTTTCCCATTGTTTTACTTTTTTTTTATATCTATGACCAAATAGAAATACTAAAATACGTTTAAACATGTATTCCCCATTCTGTAACAAATATATTTACATATTATTTTTTTTATTTTTATTTTTTGCAGGGGTAGCGCTAGTAACACAACTTGAATTGATGGTGGCAATTTTATTTACTTATTTTATTATTTACTTTACACATGCTGTAGTTACTCCCACTATGGGTGAATAGTTATACACACTTAAGATTTAAGTTATTTTGTCCTATTTGTTTTTTGCTTCACAATGAAAAGAAAACCAAAAAAGAAAACCAAATGTTCACAGTTGTAGGCATGTTCATTACATGAACTGATGCAAATCTTCAAAAAAAACTGTGAAAATTCAAGTTGTAAGGTAGCAAAACATGAAAAATGCCGAAGGAGGTGAATGCTTTTGCAAGCCACTATATCAATTATGAAGTTGAATGAAATTTATTGGTTATTTTAAATTTTTGTGGAAATTCAAAAACTGAAAAGTGGGGCGCGCAATATTTTTCGTCCCCTTTAACTTAATACTTTGTTGCGCCACCTTTGCTGCGATTACAGCTGCAAGTCGCTTGTGGTATGTCTCTATCAGTTTTGTACATCGAGAGACTGAAATTCTTGCCCATTCTTCCTTGGCAAACAGCTCGAGCTCAGTGAGGTTTGATGGAGATCGTTTGTGAACAGCAGTTTTCAGCTCTTTCCACAGATTCTCGATTGGATTGAGGTCTGGACTTTGACTTGGCCATTCTAACACCTGGATACGTTTATTTGTAAACCATTCCATTGTAGATTTTGCTTTATGTTTGGGATCATTGTCTTGTTGGAAGACAAGTCTCCGTCCCAGTCTCAGGTCTTTTGCAGACTCCAACAGGTTTTCTTCAAGAGTGGTCCTGTATTTGGCTCCATCCATCTTCCTATAAATTTTAACCATCTTCCCTGTCCCTGCTGAAGAAAAGCAGGCCCAAACCATGATGCTGCCACCACCATGTTTGACAGTGAGGATGATGTGTTCAGGGTGATGAGCTGTGTTGCCTTTACGCCAAACATATCGTTTGGCATTGTTGCCAAAAAGTTCGATTTTGGTTTCATCTGACCAGAGCACCTTCTTCCACATGTTTGGTGTGTCTCCCAGGTGGCTTGTTGCAAACTTTAAATGACACTTTTTATGGATATCTTTGAGAAATGGCCACACTTTCCATAAAGGCCAGATTTGTGCAGTGTACGATGACTGATTGTTGTCCTATGGACAGACTGTCCCACCTCAGCTGTAGATCTCTGCAGTTCATCCAGAGTGATCATGGGCCTCTTGGCTGCATCTCTGATCAGTCTTCTCCTTGTTTGGGGTTCTGTTCCCGTTACTTTTCAAATTTCTGCTGACACCCATCCATAGATGGTTTATTCCATCTGAAGTGTACTCTTTTGTATTTATAATTAGTATATCTAATGTATTTTTGTATTGTAAATTTTTAAACTAATAAATGATTTATATTGGAAACTACTCCTCCAATTTGTCTCTCTATTGGTATATATATTGTTGTGGAGGCATATAAGTTTCGCCTCTTGTGTTGGCCTCTAAAATTGGTATATGAGGCGTTCTCTTTTGGTATACTTCTCCTTGTTTGAGCTGCAAGTTTAGAGGGACGGCCGGGTCTTGGTAGATTTGCAATGGTATGATACTCCTTCCATTTCAATATGATCGCTTGCACAGTGCTCCTTGGGATGTTTAAAGGTTTGGAAATAATTTTGTATCCAAATCCGGTTTTAAACTTCTCCACAACAGTATCACGGACCTGCCTGTTGTGTTCCTTGGTCTTCATGATGCTCTCTATGCTTCAAACAGAACCTTGAGACTATCACAGAGTAGGTGCATTTATACAGAGACTTGATTACACACAGGTGGATTATATTTACCATCATTAGGCATTTAGGACAACATTGGATCATTCAGAGATCCACAATGAACTTCTGGAGTGAGTTTGCTGCACTGAAAGTAAAGGGGCCGAATACTATTGCACGTCCCACTTTTCAGTTTTTGAATTTCCACAAAAATGTAAAATAACCAAAAAATTTCGTTCAACTTCACAATTGTGTTCCACTCGTTGTTGATTCTTCACCAAAAATTTATATTTGGTATCTTTATGATGGAAGCATGATATGTGGGAAAAGGTATACATATACAGGGTGGGCCATTTATATGGATACACCTAAATCAAATGGGAATGTTTGGTGACCCAGATCGGCGTGCTGAATTTGCAGAATGGGCAAAACAAAAATTGGAACAGGACCCTCAGGTTACACAGAACATTATGTTCAGTGATGAGGCAAACATTTTGGGTGGGCCATTTATATGGATACACCTACTGTAAATAAAATGGGAATGGTGACAGTTTTCTTGCGTAGGGTGTCTTGAATTGAAATCTGCTGCAATGACCCGGGTACTGCATTCACCAAACATCAACACAATTTCTATCCGCTCCTCACATGTTAACCTCTGCAACATGTCAGTGGCTATAAACAAAGAGAAACTTGTAAATAACTCATGAAAGAGTAAAGTTATGTTAAAACCAAGCACACCATTGTTTTTCTTGTGAAATTCTCAATAAGTTTGATGTGTCACATGACCCTCTTCCCATTGAAAAAAATAAAGTTGGATCAAAAATGTCCGACTTCAAAATGGCTGCCATGGTCACCACCAATCTTGAAAAGTTTCCCCCTCCCATATACTAATGTGCCACAAACAGGAAGTTGATATCACCAACCATTCCCATTTTATTTAGGTGTATCCATATAAATGGCCCACCCTGTATATGCATGCATATATTTTATAATGTTGACTGATGTCAATTCAAAATGTGGTACGTCCTATTGGGCGGCAGACAGATGAAGTGATGCATGAGTGATGCAAGTAAATAACAATCAATAACAATTTACAGTTATATGAAAAAGTTTCGGCACCCCTATTAATCTTAAGCTTAATGTTTTATAAAAATTGTTTTTTTTTTTGCAACAGCTATTTCAGTTTCATATATCTAATAACTGTTGGACACAGTAATGGTTCTGCCTTGAAATGAGGTTTATTGTACTAACAGAAAATGTGCCATCTGCATTCAAACAAAATTTGACAGGTGCATAAGTATGGGCACCCTTATCATTTTCTTGTTTTAAATACTCCTACCTACTTTTTACTGACTTACTAAAGCACTTTTTTTGGTTTTGTAACCTCATTGAGCTTTGCACTTCATAGCTAGGTGTATGCAATCATGAGAAAAGCTACTTAAAGTGGCCACTTGCAAGTTGTTCTCCTGTTTGAATCTCCTCTGAAGAGTGACCTCATGGGCTCCTCAAAACAACTGTCAAATGATCTGAAAACAAAGATTATTCAACATAGTTGTTCAGGGGAAGGATGCAAAAAGCTGTCTCAGAGATTTAACCTGTCAATTTCCACTGTGAGGAACATAGTAAGGAAATGGAAGAACACAGGTACAGTTCTTGTTAAGGCCAGAAGTGGCAGACCAAGAAAAACATCAGAAAGGCAGAGAAGAAGAATGGTGAGATCAGTCAAGGACAATCCTCAGACCACCTCCAGAGAGCTGCAGCATCAACTTGCTGCAGATGGTGTCACTGTGCATCGGACAACTATACAGCGCACTTTACACAAGGAGAAGCTGTATGGGAGAGTGATGCGAAAGAAGCCGTTTCTGCAAGCACGCCACAAACAGAGTCGGCTGAGGTATGCAAAAGCACATTTGGAGAAGCCAATTTCTTTTAGGAAGAAGGTCCTGTGGACTGATGAAACCAAGATTGAGTTGTTTGGTCATACAAAAAGGCGTTATGCATGGCAGCAAAAAAACACAGCATTCCAAGAAAAACACTTGCTACCCACAGTAAAATTTGGTGGAGGTTCCATCATGCTTTGGGGCTGTGTGGCCAATGCCGGCACCGGGAATCTTGTTAAAGTTGAGGGACGCATGGATTCCTCTCAGTATCAGCAGATTCTTGACAATAATGTTCATGAATCAGTGACAAAGTTACGCAGGGGATGGATCTTTCAGCAAGACAATGATCCAAAATATCGCTCCAAATCTACTCAGGCATTCATGCAGAGGAACAATTACACTGTTCTGGAATGGCCATCCCAGTCCCCAGACCTGAATATCAATGAACATCTGTGGGATCATTTGAAGAGGGCTGTCCATGCTCGGTGACCATCAAACTTAACTGAACTGGAATTGTTTTGTAAAGAGGAATGGCCAAAAATACCTTCGTCCAGGATCCAGGAACTCATTAAAAGCTACAGGAAGCGACTAGAGGCTGTTATTTTTGCAAAAGGAGGATCTACTAAATATTAATGTCACTTTTCTAGTGAGGTGCCCATACTTATGCACCTGTCAGATTTTGTTTGAATGCAGATTGCACATTTTCTGTTAGTACAATAAACCTCATTTCAAGGCAGAAACATTACAGTGTCCAACAGTTATTAGATATATGAAACTGAAATAGCTGTTGCAAAAAAAACAATTTTTATAAAACATTAAGCTTAAGATTAATAGGGGTGCCAAAACTTTTTCATATAACTGTAAATTGTTATTGATTGTTATTTACTTGCATCACTCATGCATCACTTCATCTGTCTGCCGCCCAATAGGACGTACCACATTTACTGAGAGGAATCCATGTGTCCCTCAACTTTAACAAGATTCCCGGTGCCGGCATTGGCCACACAGCCCCAAAGCATGATGGAACCTCCACCAAATTTTACTGTGGGTAGCAAGTGTTTTTCTTGGAATGCTGTGTTTTTTTGCTGCCATGCATAACGCCTTTTTGTATGACCAAACAACTCAATCTTGGTTTCATCAGTCCACAGGACCTTCTTCCTAAAAGAAATTGGCTTCTCCAAATGTGCTTTTGCATACCTCAGCCGACTCTGTTTGTGGCGTGCTTGCAGAAACGGCTTCTTTCGCATCACTCTCCCATACAGCTTCTCCTTGTGTAAAGTGCGCTGTATAGTTGTCCGATGCACAGTGACACCATCTGCAGCAAGTTGATGCTGCAGCTCTCTGGAGGTGGTCTGAGGATTGTCCTTGACTGATCTCACCATTCTTCTTCTCTGCCTTTCTGATGTTTTTCTTGGCCTGCCACTTCTGGCCTTAACAAGAACTGTACCTGTGTTCTTCCATTTCCTTACTATGTTCCTCACAGTGGAAATTGACAGGTTAAATCTCTGAGACAGCTTTTTGCATCCTTCCCCTGAACAACTATGTTGAATAATCTTTGTTTTCAGATCATTTGACAGTTGTTTTGAGGAGCCCATGAGGTCACTCTTCAGAGGAGATTCAAACAGGAGAACAACTTGCAAGTGGCCACTTTAAGTAGCTTTTCTCATGATTGCATACACCTGGCTATGAAGTTCAAAGGTCAATGAGGTTACAAAACCAAAAAAAGTGCTTTAGTAAGTCAGTAAAAAGTAGGTAGGAGTATTTAAAACAAGAAAATGATAAGGGTGCCCATACTTATGTACCTGTCAAATTTTGTTTGACTGCAGATGGCACATTTTCTGTTAGTACAATAAACCTCATTTCAAGGCAGAAACATTACTGTGTCCAACAGTTATTAGATATATGAAACTGAAATAGCTGTTGCAAAAAAAAAACAATTTTTATAAATCATTAAGCTTAAGATTAATAGGGGTGCCCAAACTTTTTCATATAACTGTATAAGAAAGTTGTCCTTAGTATAGGTCTGAAAAACTGCTCATTAGAAGTGAAAGTTTTACTGTGTCTTTAAAAAGTTAATGCACTGAGCTGATGGTGACACAGCTTGGTCAAAGTGCAGCGTGGGGTCTGGTTGGTTTAGAATGTGTGGCCTTACCCCCAATAACTTAACATAGTAGTTAAAAAAGACATGTTGCTGTCAAGTAGAGATCACATACATGAGACACAGTTGAGCTCAGTACAATGTGTCTGCGTAATAGCAATCTAGACGTTGGGGTGAGTGGTGCTCACTACTTAAGGTGTGCTCACCAGGACTATAATAAGGGACATAGAGGAACAAAGCAGGAAGCTCCAGCTTATTCTACCGTCTGTGTAGTTTGTCCCGTGTGAGAGAGAAGCTATGTGAGAGGTGAGGATGTCCACCACCGGCGGGAGCAATGAGTCTAGTTCTTGGGAGTGAAGAGCAATGGTAGGCAAAAATGATGTGCCCATGAGGGGTGAGGAGAGTGTCGCATCAAAATAATTTTGTGTGCTAATGTCTGTGAGTGAAGAGGCAAGGAGGCGGAGCGTATGCAAATGATACGAGGTACTAACACTAGTACAAATGCACATCAGTAAGCAGTTCATTTAGTAATGTGTTCATCACTTCTGCGCATGTATCTTTCAATGTGTCTTATAATATTTACCCCATGCACAATTCTCTGATTCTCTGTGGTTGATGTTTATTTTATTTGTTTCAGGTGAAAAAGATGTGATCATTTTAGGAGGATTCAGCCAATCACCAGATAGCAATTACTTTGATTCTCTGAGAAAAGAAAAGTTTCAGAGCTTGCTGCCAGCAAACACACATACGAATATCAGCACAAAAAGTCCACAAGGCAACAAGTCATTAGACAATATCTGGATCAGCAAGAGCTTGAAGAAAGTGTTCACAGGTCGGTTTTAGAACTATGTGATGTTTTACCAGACATTAAACTAATTGACGTTCAGGGACAGGATGTAGTTGTGTTCATTCTAGTTTGGGAAGTTCCTTCCTCTACCAGTAAACTTCCAAGTGTCCCGGCCTGAGAATTGTCCACAATACTCCTACTTATCCCAGCAGTGCCATTAGTCGTACCCTTCCTTATATTTCCGCTTTCTGAAGCTTAGTCGTATTGTTACACTTGGTTTATATTTTTCACTTGATGGCACATGGTAGGTGGCTGCACCTTATATTTGTATCTTGCAGAATTTCACAAATGGACATCTAGGCAGGATGTATATTTCTGCCCACAATTATAAATAAAATAGGTATATAAGACCACTATTCAGTTTTTGCCAGTCTTTGTGAGTAAAACTGCTTGACATGTCACACATTTTTTGCCAATTTTTTTTTAAAGATGGGGGATGGCCAATCAAATGTAATATAATTTACACCACAAGGGTGGCATAAATTATTACAGAAATGTACTCCATTTCTTGAGGGAAGCAATATTTGTGGTTGTGGCACACAGCAGTTGAAAGCTGCACCCAATTCCTTATAGCTTTCACCAGTTGGAACATGCTAAACTGGCTACATGATGGAATAGTGGCTGCAGAGCTGAATAAAACTTCTTATTTTTACTTTCTCTTCTCCACTGCAGAGATATTAACGTTACAGTTTTGATTCTAACTATGGGAAGCATAAAGTGGCATTACCAGAGATTACTTTTTCACCTACATGACTTGGACCATTCATGAACCATCACCAGCACACCTTACCAGTGATCATTTAGCATCAGCACTTACGTTAATTTGAGCAATGTCAGGTGTGTGGAGTCAAACCCCATTGACATGGGTAATGATAAAACCCTGTTTTCGTAGCATACAAAGAGATGCAGCCGCTTTCTGACCATGCTAAGGTATATGCAAACAGTGAATAGTAGAATTTTGGATTAATTACTGCTATCTAGACTATACTTAGATATCAGATTCTTATATTTTGATCAAATTTTGTGAGCCCATGTGCTAGTGAAAAGGTAACCTCTATAAATGGGAACCTACACTAACAAAACTCCTACTTCTGGGCCTATGCCAGCAAATTTAAAAAGCATATGTTATTTTAGGCGGTTCCTAAGGCATTACTTGACCTTCTTTTCCTTTTATGCAGGTTATTCTCTGGTGGTGAGAGAAGGCCTAACAAATCCATGGATTCCAGACAACTGGTCATGGGGAGGAGTGGCATCAGAGCACTGCCCTGTACTAGCAGAGTTTTACCTAGAAAAAGACTGCAATAAGAAGGAGCTCACATCTAAAGCCAATGGTGTCAGTGTGGAACGTAATGTAGCTAATTCTAAGCATGAAAGATAAAAAATGAATGTACCTCTTTCTTCTCAGAAACAAGAAATATTTACACTTATATACGGACTGTACTGTGAACCAGAACTGCTGCACCCGCGTAGCCCAAGTGATACCATTTGGATGCACACGTTCCATCACCACTGAGGTTACCAACCGGATGTTGTAGAATGCCGCTTGCTCTAACCGCCTGCTCCTGCCTACCTGTGTGCCATGCGCAGGCAACGAATGGAACAGAGAGTAACTTTTTGAACTGATTCTTAAAAAAAAAAGTGTTGCAATAACTCAAGACTGTATAAGAAGACCTTTAACACTGTCAGTGATTATTCTCAGCTAAATTAATATGGCTACCTGGCATGCTTTTTTTTTTATATGTGTTAAGATCGTATTCAACTTTTTAACTATGCACTTTTAACCCCTGTAAAGCTACTGGAGCCAGATGGCTAGAAAATGTGATGAAACCGCGCTTCAAATAAAAAACGCTCAGAATATGTTTATTTAACACGATGTCTTTGTACAAAATGAAATGATCTTTTTCCTAGATAGTCTAATATAAATAGCACCAGGTAGATATCGGCTCTTGTCCATATGGTTATTACTACAGTGACAACCAATATAGTCATACAGGGTTGTCAGCTATTGAAATCGGCTCAATTCCTGTATAAGGATTTTCAAGCACATAGGGGAACATTGCAACCTTCTGTCAAGAGTATATAGCAGAAAATAATACTCCCGTTCCCAATATATACTTATGATGGTCTCTGATGATGACGTGGGATTTGTTTTCATTGCTATGTAATCCATTGGCTTTGTTCTGTCAACCTCCCTCTAGTCAAGCTCTGATGCCATCAGCTCCCCCATTCTTTCTGTGTCTAGCTTCACTCTTGTGTTAAATCTCATTTGTCTACAGTCATTATCTGTTCAACTCTGGCAAAGTATCATCTTTTTACCCTCTGTTAAGTGCATATCTGCTAGAATTCAGCCTTAGGGCCGGAGAAGACCACTGTACATTCTCTCACCTGAGAGAATCGAGTCGGTTATGCAAATAACACTCTGATCAAACTCATTACAGTGTGACCGTAGTTTAATCCGATTCTCTCGGATGAGATGATGGATGAAAAAAATGTATCCATCGTCTCTGTTCAGTCAGTGCGTGAAAATTGGACTGCACTCAGATGTCATCCAGTCGCAGTCTGTTGTTTTCAACGCACTCATCGACATTCAAGGCAGAGTGCAATCCGAATATTGGATCAAACTCGGGCATGCAGCAATGTTTTTTTCCTCTGACATTGAGAGGAAAAAAATCAGGCATAAGTACAGCCCCATAGACGAACATTGGACTGAGTGCGATCCGATGTTTTGTTGGATCACACTCAAACCAAAAATACATTCGTCTGCGCCGGTCCTTAAAATAAACCTCTCCTGGAATCTTCATAGATGCATCTTCTGCAGCTGAGTTGACAATGTCTGACAAAATTTCTTGCTGTGAGCATTGGTTTAATACAGACATACAGGTGCTTTTCACAAAATTTGAATATCATTAAAAAGTTAATTTATTTCAGTTCTTCAATATAAAAAGTGAAACTCATATTATATAGAGTCATTATGTCACGCTGCTGCTATGCAGGGAGATGCAAGCTCCACTAGATGGCAATAGAGTAGCGGGAGGACTGCACACTGCCAGAGCAGACCTGCAGCGAAGCAGCAAGGCTACCACCAGGTGGCAGCAGGATAGTCAAACAAGCGGGGTCGATATTAGTCAGTAGCGCAGTACCAAAGGAATAAACAAACAGAGTCAGAGACAAGCCAAAAAAGGTCAATACCGGTCAGAAGCAGAAATACCAAAGATAAGAGACAAAAGCTGGTCAGGGTCCAAGCCGAGTCAAGTAACTGGGAGTCCACACACGAAGGGGAAACACCGTGTCGGGATGGGAAGAGGGGAGTAAACAGACATGGGCATAGTCAGCAAAGGCAGGACAAATCAGGGTTTAAACAGGGTCAGCTACTCATGCCGTAGGCAGAAACTATAACTGACACCGCCTGCAGGATTCAGTGGAGAGAAATAGTTGACCAGTCACCAGAACGAGGCAGAGAAAAGTTAACCCCTGACATGACTAGACCGGGAAGAGAAGAACTGGACTCAAAACTCGGCCTGGATCATGACAGTACCCTCCTCTCAAGGAGGGGCCATCGGTACCCCAGGTTTCCCAGGGTAACAAGCATGAAAGGCACGAACCAACTGATCAGCATTGACAGATGGCACCGGGACCCACGATCCATCCTCAGGACCGTAATCCCTCCAATTAACCAAATGCTAAAGTGAAAGGCGGACCATATGAGAATCCACAATCCACTTCATGCTCAGTCTGACCATCCACAGAGACAGGTGGCGGAAGAGATGGAGACCCAACAGAGGTGGGTACAAATGACTTCAGAAGAGACTTATGGAACACCTTGGGGATCCGATGCGACAGAGGATGGTGCAAGCGAAAGGCAACTGGGTTGACAACCTCCATGATCTTGTAAAGACCAATAAACTTGGGACCCAGCTTAACAGAAGGCACTTTCAACCATATGTTCTTGGTAGACAACCATATTTTATCTCCTACCAGAAATACAGGTCCTATAGACAGTCGCTTATCAGCAAAACATTTGTGTTAGCCCTGAGCCTCCCCAATGTTCCCTTGGACCTCCCTCCATACCTCCCCCAACCATTGAACTGCGGAAACAGCCCCTGGACTTCCTGAATCCAGCCTGGAAAATTTGCCAAAATGAGGGTGAAAACCGTAGTTACAAAAGAACGGAGAGGTGCCAGTGGACTGATTAATCCGATTATTAAATGAAAATTCAGCCACAGGCAATTAAGAGCACCAGTCATCCTGCTGAGACGTGGAAGACAACGCAAAATTTGTTCAAGTGACTGATTGGTCCTCTCTGACCATTGGTCTCGGGATGGTAGGCCGAGGAGAAGGTCAAACTAATACCCAATCTTTTACAAAAAGCCCTCCAAAATTTGGACACAAATTGTACCCCGGTATCAGAAACCACACTCAGAGGCACGCCATGTAACTGCACGTTGAACAAACAACTTAGATAGAGTCTCTGTGTTAGGCAGTCCTGCCAAAGGTACAAAATGCGCCTGTTTACTGAATCTGTCCACCACAACCCAGACCACAGTTTTGCCATTGGAAGGAGGGAGATCAGTGATCAAGTCCATGGACAAATGAGTCCAGGGTCTATCCAGAATTGGCAATGGCACCAATTCCCTGGCCGGCCAATTATGGGAAGCTTTAGCACGGGCACACCTATCACAAGCAGACACAAACACAGTGACATCAGAGGCCATGAACGACCACCAAAAGAACAGCCTAGCAATAGCTCTGGCTGGGTGGCTAAGATTCCAGGATGCCCACTAAGAGCAGAATCATGGAACTCCCAGAGCAACCTCAACTGGTACTGAACAGGAACAAAGAGCTTATTATCAGGCAAAGACGGAGGAGCCAGAGACTAAGCCTCACGAATCTCCCGCTCCAATTCAGAGAAAACCCCTGCCATGACCACCCCTTGCTGAAGAATGGAAGAAGGAGGTTCGGGAGGTGATATCGGATCCAAGCTGTGAGATAACGCATCAGCTTTGACATTCTTGGAACCAGGTCGAAAGGTGATGGAAAAATGAAAGCGTGAAAAAAACAGCGACCACCTCACCTGTCTAGGAGTCAACCCTTTGGCAGGCTTAATGTAAGACAGGTTCTTGTGATCCATAATCACCATGATCTGATGAACAGCCCCCTTCAAAAAGTGCCTCCATTCTTCAAAAGCCAGTTTAATGGCTAGTAGCTCCAGATTCCCGACATCGTAATTTCTCTCGGCAGGAGAAAATTTCGAAGAGAAAAAGGCACACTGTCTTAGGTTAGTCAAAGTGACGGGTCCTTGAGACTACACCGCCCCCACCTCTGATGCATCCACCTCAACAATGAACGGTTCAGATGAATCGGGCTGGATCAATACAGGGGCAGACATAAAACATTTTTCAATAAAGAAAAAGCCACCACTGCTGGAGCTGACCAGTTTTGAGATCATCCGCCTTACGAGTGAGATCAGTGAAGGGCTTGACCACCTGAGAAAACCCCTTAATGAATTTACGGTAATTGGCAAACCTCAAAAAACGCTGAAGACACTTAAGGTCTTTGGGTTGTACCCAATCAACATTGCCTATACCTTCCCAGGGTCCATACGAAAGCCTTTGGCAGACAGAATGACACCCAGAAAGGACAACTCTTGGATGAAAAATGAGCATTTTTCAGGGTTAGTAAAAAGAGAGTTCTCCTGTATCCTCTGGAGAACTGAACGTAGATGACCCATGTGAGCTTGTTTGTCAGATGAAAATACAAGGATGGCATCTAAATAAACCACCATAAAGCGCATAATGAAGTCAGAAAATACATTATTAATAAAATTCTGAAAAACTGCTGATGCATTCGTGAGCCCAAAGGGCATGACCAGATTTTCAAACAAACCCTCAGAGGTGAGAAATGCCGTTTTCCACTCGTCCCCGAATATGATAAGGTTATATGCTCACCTAAGGTCCAATTTAGAAAACCACTTGGCCCCAGACAATTGATTGTACAAATCAGGGATAAGCGGGAGGGGATAGGTATTTCTCACTGTAATTTTATTAAGTTCCCAAAAATTGAGGCACGGGCACAAACCACTATCTTATTTTTAACAAAAAAAAATCCAGCCCCCACAGGAGAGACAGAGGGACAGATGTGACCTTTACTTAGACTCTGAGATATACTCCTTCATAGCGGTACGCTCCGGGCCGGAGAGGTTGTACAGATGGGCCTTAGGCAATTTAGCATCCAGAATAAGATCAATAGTACAATCAAAAGGGCGGTGTGGTGGTAAGACCTCGGACTCCTTTTCGGAAAACACATCCTCAAAATCTTTCAGGTAGTCCGGAATACCCTCCAGATTAACGGATGACACAAGTACAGTAGAAAGACAACCCTTAGACCACTTAGGACCCCATTTTACAATATCCCAAGATTCCCAGTCTATAACAGGGTTGTGTAACTGCAGCCAAGGAAATCCCAACACCAGTCCCACTGAAAGATTGTTCAGAACAAAACAATAGATACGTTCCTGATGCATTGAACCCACCCTGAGGAGAAGCTCCTCTGAAACAAATTGAACAACATAAAAACACAACAAAATTCACCCTAGCGAATTAATGTCCACAAATAAACATAGAACCAATATCAAAAGTGAACATAGATCAAATAATCACATAGAAAAAATATATTAAAAGATAATTTTATTAAGAATAAAAAATAATGAAAATTACAAAAAAGAAGAAAAACAACAAATAATACTACATCATATTACAAAATGTATATTAAATGAGGAGACCAGATCCATATAATAAAAAAGATACTAGAAAAATATGAAAAACTCATATAAATGTATATAGCCTTCCAAAGTGCAAAAAGAAAAAACCAATAGATGGTACTAATAGTAGGCCATCTATCCTAATAAAGTGCATATGCGTCAATAATAAATAGTCTAACCCAGACAACTAAAGTGCATAAATCTCTGGAAAAATACTAGTACCAGTGTGAAGATGATCTGTGGCCCTCAAGGACTCCGACCCCAACGTACGTTTCACCTAAGTGGCTTTTTAACTCCTTGAAAAAGCCACTTAGGTGAAACGTACATTGGGGTCGGAGTCCTTGAGGGCCACAGATCATCTTCACACTGGTACTAGTATTTTTCCAGAGATTTATGCACTATAGTTGTCTGGGTTAGACTATTTATTATTGACGCATATGCACTTTATTAGGATAGATGGCCTACTATTAGTACCATCTATTGGTTTTTTCTTTTTGCACTTTGGAAGGCTATATACATTTATATGAGTTTTTCATATTTTTCTAGTATCTTTTTTATTATATGGATCTGGTCTCCTCATTTAATATACATTTTGTAATATGATGTAGTATTATTTGTTGTTTTTCTTTTTTGTAATTTTCATTATTTTTTATTCTTAATAAAATTATCTTTTAATATATTTTTTCTATGTGATTATTTGATCTATGTTCACTTTTGATATTGGTTCTAAATTGAACAACATTCTTAACCAGCTGTGTTTTGTCAATGGCAATGATATGAATTGGAGTCTCAAGCCTAACTGTCCCTATCTTACACTTGGTCACCAAGTTAGAGTCAATAAAGTTCATGGACAACCCACAGTCCAAGAAAGCTGAAGTGGGCGTACAGCAATTCCCACAACAAAATTCCACCTCCAACATAATCTTTTGAAATGAGGAAAAATGTACCTGAGAGTCTGGGTGACCTCAACAGTCACCCCGACTTAGGCGTTTCCTGACCACTTGTTAGTTGGTGGGCAGGAGGGGCAGTCCTTTTTCCAATGTCCATGATTTCCACAGAAGAAACAATTTTCCTTCACAAAGTCGCTTCCTCTCCTCCTTGATGTTGGTGGCCCCTACCTCCATAGGTTCAGTAAGTGACATAACATCAGGATTAGCCGGAAGCAAAGGAATCTCTCGCTGCATTACAACTCTCTCCCACAAACTCCGATCAATATGGAAAGCCTGAGTCATAGCCTCCTCCAAGGAGCTGGGTGGTGGATGAAGAGCCAAAGCGTCCTTCAGATGATCCGACAGTCCCCTTCTGAACTGACATCTAAGCGCAGAGTCATTCCAGGACACCTCAGTGGACCATCATCTAAACTCAGAGCAAATCCATTAGGCAGAGAGTTTACCCTGGGAAAGACCCATGATTGAGTCCTCTGCTACCTTGACCCGGTCGGGTTTGAGAAAAATCAGTCCTAAGGCCTCAAAGAATCTATCCACAGACACATGCTAAGGGGCAGTAACAGGTAAAGAGAAAGCCCACGATTGAGGACACTAACGAAGTGACAAAATAGTTATCTCCACCCATTGACTCATCACCAGAGGATCGGGGTCTAAGAGAGAACAGCAGCTTACAACTCTCCCTGAACGTACGTAACTTCTCCTTTTCTATCGGAGAAGGTATCTGAGAGCCTGACCGTAGGTTCAGGACAGTGTAGCAAAACATCAACAGGGTCAGAGTGATTACAGGTAGATTGGGAAATAGAACCCTGAACAGACTTAACAGTCTCAGAAAGCTCCTTCTGCAGTTGGTTATGGGACGTGGCCAGAGCCCTATGCTCCACAGACAAGTTCAGCATCATTTGCGTCAGATTAGACATCTGATCCACCAAGGTATGGAGTGGATCCATAAAAAGAGGAGCAAGGAAAAAAAACTGTCTGCGGTCAGTTATAATGTCACATTGCTGGTATGCAGGGAGATGCAAGCTCCACTAGATGGCAATAGAGTAGCGGGAGGACTGCACACTGCCAGAGCAGACCTGCAGCACAGCAGTGAGGCTACCAACAGGTGGCAGCAGGATAGCCAAACAAGCTTGGTCGATATTAGTCAGTAGCGCAGTACCAAAGGAATAAACAAACACAGAGTCAGAGACAAGCCAAAAAGGTCAATACCGGAAATACCAAAGACAAGACACAAAAGCAGGGTCCAAGCCGAGTCAAGTACCTGGGAGTCCACACACGAAGGGGAAACAGTGTCGGGATGGGAAGAGGGGAGTAAACAGACACAGGCAAAGGCAGCAGGACAAATCGGGGTTTAAACAGGGTCAGCAACTCACACCGTAGGCAGAAACTATAACTGACACTGCCTGCAGGATTCAGTGAAGAGAAATAGCCGACCAGTCACCAGAACGACGCAGAGAAAAGTTAACCCCAGACATGACTAGATTGGGAAGGGGAAAACAGGATTCAAAACCTGGCCTGGATCATGACACATTACAAACACAGTGATCTATTTCAAGTGTTTATTTCTGTTATTGTTGATGATTATGGCTTACAGCCAATTAAATCCCAAAAGTCATTATCTCAGTAAATTTTGAAAAAAACAAAACAGTAGTTTGACAATAAATGGCTTCACCAAACCGCTAACCATGAGTGGAGAAAATGTTTTGGTGTTATCATTCATATTCTCTGAAAAAAGCCAAGAAAGCAAAAATTCTGCTGGATTATGTAAACTTTTGAGCACAACTGTATTGAAGAAAAAATGTGATATTAGTGATTTATGCACAGTAAATCACAGATATGCGCTATTGCCGACATCACTGTCCTGGTCAAAGTTTATTTATGACCTATGGACAGCAGGGATATTCTGGGAAGTTTTTAAGATATTACTATGGGCATACAGGTGCTAGAATTGTTCACATAGTCAGTATGCCTTATTGCTGCTGTCTTGTTGAGAAATCATCTTTTAATAATGTTTGTTAATGACTTCTTCCAGGCTCCCAGGCCTGTGGTTCCTGGAAGAAAATTCTGCCTCTGGTGTCCATTTACTGTACTGTATGTACCATCTCCCTTTCATTAGCATCACAGGACCCTGTGACATGTACTGGTTTCCCCAGAATCCTGCGTCTGCACCCTGCACTTGCGTTATAATACTTACATTTTCCACCCTTCTATTGGCATTGGCTTCATTGTTCTTCTGCTCAGGTGTCGAAGAGTCACTGCTTCAGTAGCACCTGCTGATTATGTGTTTCGGCTGACAATCCCCAGAGCGTGTCATGAAACTCATATAATCCAGCCGTGGGTCTAATAGATGATTGGGTGTGACCAGAATTAAGCTTTCACAGTCTTGAAGCCATACATAATGCTCTATTCAAGCAGCTGCAAGATTTTTTTTTTAAATACAAGGACAGACTGAAATCTCAAGAACACAATAACCTACTCTTAGGACTCATTTAGAAGTCCATTTTTTATGTACGTGTTCTGCATTTTTTTTTACTTATTTCCACACCCATTTGTACCCATTATAATCTATTGAGCTGTTCACATGTCTGTGTTTTTGCAGACTGTGTGTCCGTAAAGAAATCACGGAAACAAATTCATTTTTATCTGAATTACCTGTAGAAGTCTATGGGTCTATGAAATCATGGACAGCACATGGATACCATCACTGTGTTGTCCATGTGCTGTCTGTCGTTAACAGTGCAACAGATAGGAGAAACTTTGTAATTTCTTTAATTTTTATTAGAATAATCACTGATAAAAAACTGTTGATAAAAACTGGCACATTGACCAAACATTGATAAAAATCGTCCTGTTTTTTCACATGGGAAAAATCACTGATGTCTGAATAAAACCTTTAAGCTCCAGCTATCAAAGGCAAACACTCATCTGCCTGACCTCAGTTACTTAGACAGAGTGTTGTAATCCCAATAGTGTCAAAACTACTATTCCATGTTCAAAAAAAGGTGGGCTAGACTTGTGACAAGTAGCAAAAATGAAAAACAAGTTATTTTTTCTGTGCTTTATCAGCAACATTGCAGAGTCAAGCACTACCCAGGCTTTTCCTACAGTGAGCTCAATGGTTCTAGTTTATCTCCTAAGTTTAAGAGAACTAAAGAAGCCACTATGGTCCAGTGATGGACACCCGCATATCAGCTTTGGGCTAGACCAACTAATATCATGCAATTGAAAATCATTGCTTATGTCCTACTCATAAGAAGCCATATTCCCTCAAGAAATGCATTGGCTTAGAAAAGAAATCGATTCAGAAATGCAAATGAAATATAGGGTGTGGAAACACAGAGTCAGCTGGTGCCATAGGCCGGTAGCCGAAACCGCATGGACCAGGGATCATCCCACCGAACGTCCGCTCTCCTTTTACCGTGGGTGCAATACTACTCAGACAACACGGAGTGAAGGTAAAACAGTGTAGCAATACTTTATTGAACCACAAAACAGGCAAATAACATATACAACAGCCCAAGTAAAATACGCAAGATGATGCAAAGTTAGCCTGGTGGGTCCCATTCCTGGCTTTCCCAAGCATAACCATGGGGCTCAGGTGACTGTTGGGTCCAAATCCTGACAAAACATATCCATGGTTCAATGATGGTCTATAGAGCAGATCTGTATTCTTTCTGCCGGAGCAGTGGTTCCCTAAGCTGGCATCCTGTAGAATGTCAAATTTGTGTCCCTCGTGCTGGAGCCACGATGTCTTAACTGCTGTCTTGTAAAGAATCTTTGGATCTCTGGATTTTTTGGATGACTGGATGTATCTCTATATGTTACACAGGCGCATATCATCTTTTTATAGTTAACAACTGTTCTTCAAGCCAGCATCCAGAGGTTAAGGGGAAGAATGGTGACAAGATCAACTCACATTGGTTAATCATTTAATCTATTTGCATAGTTTTTCCTCTATTTTGCAAGTCAACAAACTGACTGGCCTTGACAATGTGAAATCAACATATCAGCAAACATCATTGTTCAATTACCCTGTATCACTATTTTGTAAAGATAGCAGACAATAAGTTGTAGGAGCTGATATAAGATGCAAACATTAGTCATTCATACATTTAGAAATATCAATTTAATCTACAAGACGAGTCAACATTTCAGACTCTTGACCAACAAGAAAGAAATGCATAAATTCAAAAGCCAACATATAGATAACAGTCTATTCCTCCTGGCTTACTGAAAATAGACATCTGGTTAATTAAAATAAAATGCTGTGTCGTCAAATAGGGTATATTTCAGGTGATGTGCTTCTACTGAACACTTTCCTATCAACTGTAAAACTGCTATTAAGTCCATAGAGTATTGCTGTTTGAACCATGTTCAGAGGCTCAATCCTACTCAACTCAGCCCTGCACCACCTACACCAGTGATGGGCAACCTTTTGAGCTCGGTGTGTCAAAATTCGCCAAAAAAAACGAACATAACTTGGGTGGTGTGTCACCATGATAAAAAAAACCATAATTTTGTGACATGTATAGTTTAAATAACAAATATGTATAATTAGAATTAACTTACCTGCTTAGTGACTTATTTGTTCATCTGTCAGTTGGTTTCTTTTGTTGGTCTTGCTATTATTTAACTTGTGTGAGGTGCCGTGAACTAAGATAAGTGAGGGGGAGGGGGAATTCTTCCAGTGATGGCGAACCTGTGGCACTCCAGCTGTTGCAAAACTACAATTCCCATCATGTCTTCACAGCCAAAGCTTTTGCTTTGAATGGCCAGCCATGATGGGAATTGTAGTTTTGCAACAGCTGGACTGCCACAGGTTCGCCATCACTGACAGCCTCCCTCTCACTTATCTCAGTAATGGCCAATGACACCCCACAGTTCACTGGATGATGGTTGCTGTAGTAGTCACAGGGCCTGCAGACAGCAATCACAGGGCCTGCAGACAGCAATCACAGGGCCTCCAGAGAGCAATCACAGGGCCTCCAGACAGCAATCACAGGGCCTCCAGACAGCAATCACGGGGCCTCCAGACAGCAATCACAGGGCCTCCAGACAGCAATCACAGGGCCTGCAGACAGCAATCACAGGGCCTGCAGACAGCAATCACAGGGTCTACAGACAGCAATCACAGGGCCTGCAGACAGCAATCACAGGGCCTCCAGACAGTGATCACCTCAGGCCTCAGAAGTGCGTCCCAAGCGGCAGAGCGTCTAGGCCTGGGACTTCCGGTAGGCCCGAACTTCCGGCCGGCACAGCAGAGAGCAGCGCAATGCCGCCCAAACAACAGAGCTCCGGCGCAGAGCGTCTAGGCCTGGGACTTCCGGGAGCTGCGCCGGGTCTACCGGAAGTCCCAGGCCTAGACGCTCTGCGCCAGAGCTTTGTTGTTTGGACCTACAGGCCTCCTGCATGGCATCCGATCCGATAAAAAATCGGAACGGCTTGCCATGCAATTTAAGGATGCAATTTCTATGGGGCCGCGGCCGGGTGTCACTGAAAATGACTACGCGTGTCAGCACTGACACGCGTGTCATAGGTTCGCCATCACTGGCCTACACATTCATTTCCTGCAACACAGCATGGTGGTGACAATACAGATTAAGCATCAGATCCTAACAAAGTATGTTTTTGATGCACAGAAGTTCTTTGGTAAAAGTCCTGCACAAAGATTGGTCCAGTCAATGTATACCTCAAGAGTCAACAAGTAAGAACTTTAAAGGTGTATGCCATCATGCATGGTCACAGCAAATTGTTCACTTGCAAGATCAGAACTCTTAGATCTGTTTAACTTTAAGGCAGAATGCTTACCCTGACACCTATGGTGCAAGTAATAGTATTACAGATGTCTCATATTAGTTTCTCTTGAGCACAACCTGACACACCCATCGAGTGAAGCCAAATACCAATCAACAGAAGAGATTCCAATGCCATCAGACACTTTCCATTACCCTCACCTAAGAGTTATAACAAACAAGATATCATCCCTTGACATGAGATTGTTTGGTTGAAACATTCTTAACCCCTTAGTGACAGAGCCAATTTGGTACTTAATGACCGAGCCAATTATTACAATTCTGACCAGTGTCACTTTATGAGGTTATAACTCTGGAACGCTTTATCGGATCCCGCTGATTCTGACATTGTTTTTTCGTGACATGTTGTACTTCAAGTTAGTGGTAACATTTCTTCGATATTACTTGCGATTATTTATGAAAAAAATGGAAATATGGCGAAAATTTTTAAAATTTTGCAATTTTCAAACTTTGTATTTTTATGCCCTTAAATCAGAGAGATATGTCACAAAAAATAGTTAATAAATAACATTTCTCACATGTCTACTTTACATCAGCACAATTTTGGAAACAATTTTTTTTTTTTGTTAGGGAGTTATAAGGGTTAAAAGTTGACCAGCAATTTCTCATTTTTACAACACCATGTTTTTTTAGGGACCACATCACCTTTGAAGTGATTTTGAGGGGTCTATATGATAGAAAATAACCAAGTGTGACACCATTCTAAAAACTGCACCCCTCAAGCTGCTCAAAACCACATTCTAGAAGTTTATTAACCCTTTACGTACGTCACAGGAACTAAAACAATGTGGAAGAAAAAAATGAACATTTTACTTTTTTTTGCAAACATTTTACTTCAGAACCATTTTTTTTAATTTTCACAAGTGTAAAAACAGAAATTTAACCACAAATTTTGTTGTGCAATTTTTCCTGAGTACACCGATACCCCATATGTGGAGGTAAACCACTGTTTGGGCGCACCGCAGAGCTTGGAAGTGAAGGAGCACCGTTTGACTGTTTCAATGCAGAATTGGCTGGAATTGAGATCGGACGCCATGTCGCGTTTGGAGAGCCCCTAATGTGCCTAAACAGTGGAAACCCCCCACAAGTGACACCATTTTGGAAACTAGACCCCCCAAGGAACTTATCTAGATGTGTGGTGAGCACTTTGAACCCCCAAGTGCTTCACAGAAGTTTATAACGTAGAGCCGTGAAAATAAAAAAATCGCATTTGTTTTCACAAAAATGATTTTTTCGCCCACAAATTCTTATTTTCACAAGGGTAACAGGAGAAATTAGACCACAAAAGTTGTTGTGCAATTTCTCCTGAGTACGTCGATACCCCATATGTGGAGGTAAACCACTGTTTGGGCGCACCGCAGAGCTTGGAAGTGAAGGAGCACCGTTTGACTTTTTCAATGCAGAATTGGCTGGAATTGAGATCGGATGCCATGTCGCGTTTGGAGAGTCCCTGATGTGCCTAAACAGTGGAAACCCCCCACAAGTGATACCATTTTGGAAACTAGACCCCTTAAGGAACTTATCTAGATGTGTGGTGAGCACTTTGAACCCCCAAGTGCTTCACAGAAGTTTATAACGTAGAGCCGTGAAAATAAAAAATCTCATTTTTTCTACAAAAATGATCTTTTTGCCCCCAAATTTTTATTTTCACAAGGGTAACAGGAGAAATTAGACTACAAAAGTTGTTGTGCAATTTCTCCTGAGTACGTCGATACCCCATATATGGGGGTAAACCACTGTTTGGGCGCACCGCAGAGCTTGGAAGAGAAGGAGTGTCGTTTTACTTTTTCAATGTAGAATTGGCTGGAATTGAGATCGGACGCCATGTCACGTTTGGAGAGCCGCTGATGTGCCTAAACAGTAGAGACCCCCCACATATGACACCATTTTGGAAACTAGACCCCTTAAGGAACTTATCTAGATGTGTGGTGAGAACTTTAAACCCCCAGGTGCTTCACAGAAGTTTATAACGTAGAGCCGTGAAAATAAAAAAATCGCATTTTTTCTACAAAAATGATCTTTTAGCCTTCAAATTTTTATTTTACCAAGGGTAACAGGAGAAAATGGACCCCAGAAGCTGTTGTACAATTTGTCTTGAGTACGCCGACACCCCATATGTGGGGGTAAACCACTGTTTGGGCGCATGGCTGAGCTCGGAAGCAAAGGAGCGCCATTTGACTTTTCAATGCAAAATTGACTGGAATTGAGATCGGACGCCATGTCGCGTTTGGAGAGCCCCTGATGTGCCTAAACAGCAGAAACCCCCCAAAAGTGACCCCATTTTGGAAACTAGACCCCCCATGGAACTTATCTAGATGTGTAGTGAGAACTTTGAATTCCCAAGTGCATCACAGAAGTTTATAATGCAGAGTCGTGAAAATAAAAAATATATATTTTTTAACAATAAAGATTTTTTAGCCCCCAAGTTTTTATTTTCACAAGGGTAACAAGAGAAATTGGACCCCAAAAGTTGTTGTCCAATTTGTCCTGAGTATGCTGGTACCCTATATGTGGGGGTAAACCACTGTTTGGGCGCACGGCAGAGCTCGGAAGGGAAGGAGTGCCATTTTGGAATGCAGACTTTTATAGAATTGTCTGCGGGCGTTATGTTGCCTTTGCAGACCCCTAATGTACCTAAACAGTAGAAACCCCCAACAAGTGACCCCATTTTGGAAAATAGACCCCCAAGGAACTTATCTAGATATGTGGTGAGAACTTTGAATGCCCAAGTGCTTCACAGAAGTTTATAATGCAGAGTAGTGAAAATAAAAAATATTTTTTTTCCCACAAAAAAGATTTTTTTAGCCCCCAAATTTTTATTTTCACAAGGGTAACAAGAGAAATTGGACCCCAAAAGTTGCTGTCCAATTTGTCCTGAGTATGCTGGTACCCTATATGTGGGGGTAAACCACTGTTTGGGCGCACGGCAGAGCTCGGAAGGGAAGGAGCGCCATTTTGGAATGCAGACTTTGATAGAATTGTCTGCGGGTGTTATGTTGCGTTTGCAGACCCCTAATGTACCTAAACAGTAGAAACCCCCAACAAGTGACCCCATTTTGGAAAATAGACCCCCCAAGGAACTTATCTAGATATGTGGTGAGAACTTTGAATGCCCAAGTGCTTCACAGAAGTTTATAATGCAGAGTAGTGAAAATAAAAAATATTTTTTTTCCCACAAAAAAGATTTTTTTAGCCCCCAAATTTTATTTTCACAAGGGTAACAAGAGAAATTGGACCCCAAAAGTTGTTGTCCAATTTGTCCTGAGTATGCTGGTACCCCATATGTGGGGGTAAACCACTGTTTGGGCGCACGGCAGAGCTCGGAAGGGAAGGAGCGCCATTTTGGAATGCAGACTTTGATAGAATTGTCTGCGGGCGTTATGTTGCGTTTGCAGACCCCTAATGTACCTAAACAGTAGAAACCCCCACAAGTGACCAAATTTTTGAAACTAGACCCCCTAAGGAACTTATCTAGATATGTGGTGAGAACTTTGAAAGCTCAAGTGCTTCACAGAAATTTATAATGCAGAGTAGTGAAAATAAAAAAATATATTTTTTTCCAACAAAAAAGATTTTTAGCCCCCAAGTTTTTATTTTCACAAGGGTAACAGGAGAAATTGGACCCCAAAAGTTGTTGTCCAATTTATCCCGAGTACGCTGATGCCCCATATGTGGGGGTAAACCACTGTTTGGGCGCACGGCAGAGCTCAGAAGGGAGGGAGTACCATTTGACTTTTTTAGCGCAAAATTGACTGTCGTGTTTGGAGACCCCCTGATGTACCTAAACAGTGGAAACCCCCCAATTCTAACTCCAACCCTAACCCCAACACAGCCCTAACCCTAATCTCAACCCGATCCATAATCCTAATCACAACCCTAACGATAATCACAACCCTAACCCCAAAACAGCCCTAATCTCAACCCTAACCATAACCCTAATCAAAACCCTAAATCCAACACACCCCTAACCCTAATCCCAACCCTAACCCTAATCCCAACCCTAATCCCAAACGTAACACTAATCCCAACCCTAATCTAAACCCTAACCCTAATCCCAACTCTAACCCTAACTTTAGCCCCAACCCTAACTTTAGCCCCAACCCTAACTTTAGCCCCAACCCTAACCATAACTTTAGCCCCCGTCGTCACAAAAAAAGTTCAATGTAACCTTTTTTTTGTACGTCGCGTCCGCCATTTCCGCGGATGCGTGGCCGTAACTCTGCCCCCTCCTCCCCAGGACATAGACTGGGCAGCGGATGCGTTGAAAAACTGCATCCGCTGCCCACGTTGTGCACAATTTTCACAACGTGCGTCGGTACATCGGGCCGACGCATTGTGACCGCCCCGTACCGACGCAAGTGTGAAAGAAGCCTAAGGCTACTTTCACACTAGCGTCGTACTCGGCCCATCGCAGTGTGTCGGGCCGACGTACCGACGCTAGCGTTGTAAGCGCCGCACAACGGGTGCAGCGGATGCTGTTTTTTCAACGCATCTGCTGCCCCATTGTGAGGTGCGGGGAGGCGGGGGCGGAGTTCCGGCCACGCATGCGCGGTCGGAAATGGCGGACACGTCGCACAAAAAAGTTACATGTAGTTTTTTTTGTGTCGACGGTCCGCCGAAGCACGACGCATCCGTCGCACGACGGATGCGACATGTGGCAATCCGTCGCAATGCGTCGCTAATGCAAGCCAATGGAGAAAAAACGCATCCTGCAAGCACTTTTGCAGGATGCGTTTTTTCTCCAACGACGCATTGCGACGGAAGCCAAAAAACGCTAGTGTGAAAGTAGCCTAACCCTAACCCTAGCCCTAACCCTAACCCTAAATTTAGCCCCAACCCTAACCCTAACTCTAACCCTAACCCTAACTCTAACCCTAACTCTAACCCTAACCCTAACCCTAACCCTAACTCTAACCCTAACCCTAACCCTAACCCTAACTCTAACCCTAACCCTAATTTTAGCCCCAACTTGTCTTCTCCTGCCGGCCGGCAGATGGCAGCAGATGGCGGGCGCACTGCGCATGCGCCCGCCATGATGAAAAAGCCGGCTGGCAGGAGAAGACAGAAGAGGACCCAGGGACCCCGGGTGAGTATGATAGGGTCCCCGAATCCCCCTATTTCTCTGTCCTCTGATGTGCGATCACATCAGAGGACAGAGAAATAACTGATCGCTTTTTTTTTTTTTTTTTTTGCGGTCGCCGGTAAACTGTTAATTACCGGCGATCGCAAAGCAGGGGTCGGTGCAAACCGACCCCGGTCATGTTCTTTGGGGTCTCGGCTACCCCCGGCAGCCGAGACCCCAAAGAACATCCGGGTGCCGGGCGGCGGGCGCACTGCGCATGCGCCCGCCATTTTTTCCCGGAAAAAAGATGGCGGCGCCCATCGGGAGCCACGAGGAGCACCGGGGGAGATAGGTGAGTATTGGGGGGCTATTGGGGGCCATCGGGGACCACATTTCTCTGTCCTCCGATGTGCGATCACATCGGAGGACAGAGAAATTAAACGGCAAATCGCGTTTTGTTTTTTTTTGTTGCGACCGCCGGTAAACGGTTAATTACTGGCGATCGCAACTCGGGGGTCGGTAAAAACCCCCCGAATCATGTTCTCTGGGGTCTCGGCTACCCTCGGCAACCGAGACCCCAGAGAAAATCCGACTCTGGGGGGCGCTATTCACTTTTTCCACAGCGCCGTTAATTAAGTGGTTTAAGTACCCTTAGCGGCCGCCGTTAAAAGGCGTATCGGCGGTCGTTAAGGGGTTAAGACTGCACAATGTTAGTCAGTGTAATAGGGGTAAATCCCGCCACACAATGTTCAGGGGAATGACTGCATCTCTATTGGGGTATTGGGGTACAATGTTCATTATTAATGAATTAAAATATTTATTAAACACATAAGTCTACAGTCTTTCACATACATATATATTTATACCTGAGCTGGCGACTATAAATATATACTATACAGTTGTGCTCAAAAGTTTACATACCCCTGCAGAATTTTTGCTTTCTTGGCCTTTTTTTCAGAGACTATGAATGATAACACCAAAACATTTTCTCCACTCATGGTTAGTGGTTGGATGAAGCCATTTATTGTCAAAATACTCTGTTTTCTCTTTTTAAATCATAATGACAACCCAAAACATCCAAATGACCCTGATCAAAAGTTCACATACCCCATTTCTTAATACCATGTATTGCACCCTCTAACATTAATGACAGCTTGAAGTCTTTTGTGGTAGTTGTGGATGAGGTTCTTTATTTTCTCAGATGGCATAGATCCCCAATTATTTCCATGTGACTTTCACCAAGCCTGTCATCCTCATTCCTTTTTTCAAAGATTCTGGTACCACACCTGCTCCAGTCAGCACTGAAGATGTTTTACAGTTAGAGAACCTTCTGGTCATTAAGAGGGTAAAAGGAAAAACCTTTATTCTTTTGGATTGGAAGGGGTTTGGTCCTGAGGAGAGGTCCTGGGAGCCCCGGGACACCATCCATGTCCCTCCCCTCCTGGAGACATATCTTGTAATATGGTCAAGTTCAACATTAATAATGTTCATAAAGGGATATATGTAGTGTTGAGCATTCCGATACCGCAAGTATCGGGTATCGGCCGATACTTAGCGGTATCGGAATTCCGATACCGAGATCCGATACTTGCCGCGTATCGGATACCGGAATCGGAAGTTCCCAGATTCAAACTGCACAAATTCAGCCAATGAGAATGATTCCAAGTGTGGGCACATCCTGTTCAGCATGGAGGGCATGAAATTACTGGCATGGCTGTGATTGGCTGCTGAAATGATGTCATGATGCAGTTTAAAAGTCGCTGGCGCCATTTTGCGCTCACTCTGCTGTGAATTCAGTTAGTGACAGGACGCTGTTTGCTGACTGAGGGCCAGTTTAGAGATAGCGATTTGCTTCTTTGTGCTTTTCAAAGGCTAATTTAGCAACCGCTGTGTTCACCTACTATTCACCTTGCTTTTGCCTTGTAGCGCTGTTTTCACAGCGATCTGCAAGGTCTGTGTGTGTGTGTGTGTGAGTGCAGCCCACTCTCTAGTCTGAGTGCAGCCACATAGGCCATCCATAGCTGGTTGTATTCAGTTCAGGGAGGGTGGTTCATTGCCTCATACTGTTTTTTTTGTTTTTTTTTCAAGTAGTGTAGTCTGCTGCTCATTTTTTCAAAAAAATCCTATTAGTGTCTTTCCACCCGTCTCCAGCTAACTTGTGGAAAAACACTACATAGGATAAAGTAGAGGAGGGTTTTTGGGCCTTGCAGCGCCGTTTACGGCTGTCTGCACGGTCTCCGTGTGACTGCAGCTCGCCCTGTAGTCTGAGCAGCCATAGCCTGGTTGTCTCCAGCTCAGGGTTCTTCACTGCGTCATACCGTAAAATCAATTTTCCTTTTGTTTTAAGTAGTGCAGGCTGCTGCACATTTTTTCAAAAAATTCCTATTAGTGTCTTTCCACCCGTCTCCAGCTAACTTGTGGAAAAACACTACATAGGATAACGTAGAGGAGGGTTTTTGGGCCTTGCAGCGCCGTTTACGGCTGTCTGCACGGTCTCCGTGTGACTGCAGCTCGCCCTGTAGTCTGTGAGCAGCCATAGCCTGGTTGTCTCCAGCTCAGGGTTCTTCACTGCGTCATACCGTAAAATCAATTTTCCTTTTGTTTTAAGTAGTGCAGGCTGCTGCACATTTTTTCAAAAAATTCCTATTAGTGTCTTTCCACCCGTCTCCAGCTAACTTGTGGAAAAACACTACAGAGGATAACGTAGAGGAGGGTTTTTGGGCCTTGCAGCGCCGTTTACGGCTGTCTGCATGGTCTCCGTGTGACTGCAGCTTGCCCTGTAGTCTGTGAGCAGCCATAGCCTGGTTGTCTCCAGCTCAGGGTTCTTCACTGCGTCATACCGTAAAATCAATTTTCCTTTTGTTTTAAGTAGTGCAGGCTGTTGCACATTTTTTCAAAAAATTCCTATTAGTGTCTTTCCACCCGTCTCCAGCTAACTTGTGGAAAAACACTACATAGGATAACGTAGAGGAGGGTTTTTGGGCCTTGCAGCGCCGTTTACGGCTGTCTGCACGGTCTCCGTGTGACTGCAGCTCTCTCTGTTGTCAGTTCAGTCCCCAAAAAATAAATAAATAATAAAGTTCACCAAACACACCAGTGACACCACTTAACATTTGTGTAGGCCACATTAGCTCATATTAAAGTCTAGTCCACACTTTATAAAATTAGTGTTTCTTATACCTGTTAGGAGTTGTTCAGGAATAAGCACACAAAGCCGTTAGTACTTTTCTGCTTATCTTTATCAGTCAACCAAGATGAAGAAGGCAGTGAGTAAGGCACGTGGGCGTGGGCGCGGAGCAGGGAGAGGACGTGGGGATTCTGTGCCTGCTGCGGGCACCGGTGACTCATCAGCACCCACTTTCACCAGGGAACAGTCCTTCATGCGCAGCTTTGTCGCAGAGCGCCGTACACCGCTGCTGCGTGAAGAACAAATTGAAGCCGTTGTCGGATGGATGGCAGCTAATGCATCAACTTCAATTAGTGCCACATCCTCTCAGACACAGAGCACTGGAGAGCAGCCATCTGTCTCTTCACCACCTGCCAAATTGCCCAGGCAGACAGAGAGCCCAGGACAGGAGCCGTCTCTACTTCTGTTCTCTGAATCTCTTGGCTTGGAAACAGGGGGCCAGCCAAGCAGCATTGGAGAAATGGAAGAAGAGGCAGGGTGCAGTGATGCTCAACAGCTTTTTCTCTCTTCCTCTGAAGAGGCGGGTGGGCCAGTGCTTCCGGTCACCACATCGCAGGCCGCATCCGCTGATGATGACACTCAGGTGCCACTTTCTGGTGCGTGCTCTGCTGCTGAGACTACCCAGGAGGAGCAGTTGGGAGCAGAGGGTAGTGTAGATGATGAGGTCCTTGACCCATCTTGGCGTGAGGGACAGGAAGGTGGTGGGAGCAGCTCTGAGGAAGAGATTCCCCGTACGGCCCAAAGAGGGAGAGGGAGGGGGAAGACTGCGGATCCTGCAGCCTCCGCTTTGGCACCCGTTAGGAGCATGTCTCTTCCAAAAGCCAAAAAGGGCGCTCCCAAGACTTGCAGTGCCAGGGCTTTTTTTGACACAGTTGCAGATGACATTTGCTATGTCAAATGCAAGGTGTGTCATCACAAAGTCAAAAGAGGTCGAAATGTCAGCAGCCTCAATACCTCCAACATGTGGAAACATGTGCGGACCAGGCACGCGGTGTTGTTAGAAAAACACACTGAAGAGCTAGGCCAACCAACAGCGGCAGCTACCACCTCTTCAGCTCGTGTTGCCTCTTCCTCCAGCTCACACGCAGCTGGTTCGGCTTCCTCCCAGGATCGCCGTGGAAGAACCTCTGGCCCTGTTGTCCAGAGACCCGCTGTAATTCCACCCGCAGCACCACTTTCCCAGTCATCCACACACTCCCAGCCCAGTCTACAGCCATCGGTAGTACAGGCATGGGAGAAAAGGCGGCCTTTCTCGTCAAACCACCCACGAGCACAGGCTCTGACTGCAGGCATTGCCAAACTTCTGTCACTGGAAATGCTGTCATTCAGGCTGGTGGAGACTGACAGCTTCCGTGACTTGATGTCATTGGCAGTCCCACAGTACAATGTGCCCAGCCGCTTTTACTTCAGCAGGCAAGCCGTCCCTGCCCTGCACAAGCATGTGGAGGGACACATAAAACACGCGCTACTGAATGCCGTCAGTAGCAAGGTCCACCTCACCACCGATGCGTGGACCAGTCAACATGGACAGGGGCGATACCTTTCCCTCACTGCCCATTGGGTTAATGTCGTTGAGCCGGGTACAGATCGTGCGAGTGGCGCAGGACGTGTCCTGCCCACTCCAAGGATTGCAGGAATCCATTCTGTACGCATTGACTCCTCCTCTTACACCAGTTCCTCAGAATCATCGCTGCAGGAGCCGTCACAGTCCACCTCCACATGGACCTGTGATGAACGTTTACCTGTTACGACCGACATGAGCACAGCCGTGGCCAAACGTCAACAGGCCGTCTTGAAATTAATTTCTTTGGGGAATCGAAGCCACACAGCGCAGGAGCTCTGGAATGCCATCAAGCAGGAGAGCGATGTGTGGTTTGTGCCAGCGAATCTCCAGCCAGGCATGGTAGTGTGTGATAATGGCCGAAATCTGGTGGCAGCTCTGGGCCTCGGCAACCTCACTCACATCCCATGTCTGGCACATGTGCTCAATTTGGTTGTGCAGAGTTTTTTGAGGGACTATCCGGATCTTGATGCACTGCTGCACAAGGTCCGCCTAGAGTGTGCTCACTTGCGGCGTTCCAGCACGGCAAAAGCGCGCATTGCGGCTCTGCAGCGCCGACACCACCTGCCGGAACATCGCATCATATGTGACCTACCTACCAGGTGGAATTCCACGTTACATATGTTGGAGCGGTTGTGTGAGCAGCAGCAAGCTGTAATGGAGTACCAGCTGCACCAGGCGCAAAGAAGTCGCACTCCGCGCCGTTCAGACTTCACAACCACAGAGTGGGCCACTATGAATGACATCTGCCAGGTTTTGCGTCCCTTCGATTATTCCACGCGGATGGCGAGTGCAGATGATGCACTAGTCAGCATGACTGTCCCCCTTATCTGCCTGCTTGAAAAATCACTGCAAGCGCTAAGGGATGATGTTGTGGAAGAGGTGGAGGATGAGGATTCAACATTTCCATCATCTTCTGGACAGTCAGCGCCACGTGGTTCCTCACAAACGCGTAGGCAGGGGACAGTTTGTGAGGAGGATGAGGAGGAGTCAATGGAGGAGGAAGACATCCGTCCAGAGGAGGGAGTTACACAATTGTCCAGTACTCAGTGTGTACAGCGAGGGTGGGGTGATGACGAGCGGGCAGAGATCACGCCTCCAGCAGGGGACAGCGTTTCTTGGGCAGTTGGCAGTCTGCAGCACATGGTGGATTACATGCTGCAGTGCCTGAGAAACGACCGCCGCATCGCCCACATTCTCAACATGTCTGACACCAAATGATGTCAGAAGATGGGCAGCGCTAAGTGTGCCTGGCCAAGGGATAACATAACAGCGCAGGCTCCGTGACAGATTCAAACAACGCTGAGGAGCCGGGGCACGGCGCCAAGGGTGTAGGAATGACAGCTGTGCTGCGTCATATTACGAAGGAAAGTCCCACCTCCGGGACGGTCTCACGGTTTCAGGGGACACATTTTATAAGTGTTTAGTTCTGTGTTTGCAAGGAGCATAATGAAAAGAGCCACCTTTTCCTTTTGCATCTTTTGTGCTGCACAAGCTGGCTCTTTCAGCTACAAACGCCTTGGGGGGGGGATAAAGGTTCCCTTTCGACTTTCTCCAATCAGGCTTCGGCCTACATTGTGTTCCTCTGCTTCTCCTGCTGTCCCTGGGCTCCAACACCGCTAGTTGTTGCCTGGTAGTGCTGTACGCACAGTCCCAACAGTCCCTCCTCTGTTATTGGGGTTCAGTAACGTCAGCTGTTCCCCAGCTGTGTGTGTGGCAATCCCTCCTATCTACTCCACCACCTCCTCCTCCTGTCCCTGGGCTCCAACACCGCTAGTTGCTGTCCAGAAGTGCTGTACGCACAGTCAATAGTCACTCCTCTGTTATTGGGGTTCAGTACTGTCAGCTGTTCCCCAGCTGTGTGTGTGGCAATCCCTCCTATCTCCTCCACCACCTCCTCCTCCTCCTCCTGTCCCTGGGCTCCAACACCGCTAGTTGTTGCCTGGTAGTGCTGTACGCACAGTCAACAGTCCCTCCTCTGTTATTGGGGTTCAGTAACGTCAGCTGTTCCCCTGCTGTGTGTGTGGCAATCCCTCCTATCTCCCCCACCTCCTCCTCCTCCTCCTGTCCCTGGGATCCAACACCGCTAGTTGCTGTCCAGAAGTGCTGTACGCACAGTCAACAGTCCCTCCTCTGTTATTGGGGTTCAGTAATGTCAGCTGTTCCCTAGCTGTGTGTGTGGCAATCCCTCCTATCTCCTCCACCACCTCCTCCTCCTCCTCCTGTCCCTGGGCTCCAACACCACTAGTTGTTGCCTGGTAGTGCTGTACGCAGTCAACAGTCCCTCCTCTGTTATTGGGGTTCAGTAACGTCAGCTGTTCCCCTGCTGTGTGTGTGGCAATCCCTCCTATCTCCCCCACCTCCTCCTCCTCCTCCTGTCCCTGGGCTCCATCACCGCTAGTTGTTGCCTGGTAGTGCTGTACGCACAGTCAACAGTCCCTCCTCTGTTATTGGGGTTCAGTAACGTCAGCTGTTCCCCTGCTGTGTGTGTGGCAATCCCTCCTATCTCCCCCACCTCCTCCTCCTCCTCCTGTCCCTGGGCTCCAACACCGCTAGTTGTTGCCTGGTAGTGCTGTACGCACAGTCAACAGTCCCTCCTCTGTTATTGGGGTTCAGTAATGTCAGCTGTTCCCCTGCTGTGTGTGTGGCAATCCCTCCTATCTCCCCCACCTCCTCCTCCTCCTCCTGTCCCTGGGCTCCAACACCGCTAGTTGTTGCCTGGTAGTGCTGTACGCACAGTCAACAGTCCCTCCTCTGTTATTGGGGTTCAGTAACGTCAGCTGTTCCCCTGCTGTGTGTGGCAATCCCTCCTATCTCCCCCACCTCCTCCTCCTCCTCCTGTCCCTGGGCTCCAACACCGCTAGTTGTTGCCTGGTAGTGCTGTACGCACAGTCAACAGTCCCTCCTCTATTATTGGGGTTCAGTAACGTCAGCTGTTCCCCTGCTGTGTGTGTGGCAATCCCTCCTATCTCCCCCACCTCCTCCTCCTCCTCCTGTCCCTGGGCTCCAGCACCGCTAGTTGCTGTCCAGAAGTGCTGTACGCAGTCAACAGTCCCTCCTCTGTTATTGGGGTTCAGTAACGTCAGCTGTTCCCCTGCTGTGTGTGTGGCAATCCCTCCTATCTCCTCCACCTCCTCCTCCTCCTGTCCCTGGGCTCCAACACCGCTAGTTGCTGTCCAGAAGTGCTGTCCGCACAGAGCCAAACACCTCGCCAATGTGTTAGTGGGGTTCAGCACCACCAGCTGTTCCCCTGCTGTGTATACGGCAACGTGTACTGCGACCGCCACGCAGGCACAACAAGTTAAATTTAAGGGAACCTGTCCCCCCCCCCCAGGCGTTTGTTACTGAAGGAGCCACCTTGTGCAGCAGTAATGATGCAAAGGGAAAAAGTGCCTCTTTTCGTGGTGCTCCTTGCACATGCTGAACCTAACACTTATGAAATGTGTCCCCTCCTACCGTGATACCGTCCGGTAGGTGGAACTTTCCTTTGTGATGTGACGCAGCACAGCCGTCATTCTTACCCCCTTGGCGCCGTGCGCCGCCTCCTCAGCGTTGTTTGAATCAGTCCCGGAGCCTGCGCTGTTAGGTTAGCCCTTGGCCATGCACACATTTTGCGCTGCCCGTCTTCTGACATCATTTGGTGTCAGGCTGGCTGAGCCTGTGCGGCCGCGCTGGACGAGATCTCGCCTCGTAGTGTCTTCTGATTTAATCCCACTGGGGGCCTGAGATCCATGGACATGCGCAGTGCATATCTGATCCTCCACCTCTCACTCATCTCCCTATGGCTTCTTCAGACTGTGCGGTGTCAGCTGATCCCTAATAGCATGCCACGGCCGTGACACCGCACAGTCTGAAGAAGCCGTAGGGAGGGGAGTGAGAGGTGAGGATATGCACTGCGCATGGCCACGGATCCCAGGCCCGCAGTGGGATTACATTAGACGACACTGCGAGGCGGGATCTCGGCCAGCGCAGCTGCACAGGCGCAGCCAGTCTGACACCAAATGATGTCAGAAGACGGGCAGCGCAAAATGTGTGCATGGCCAAGGGCTAACCTAACAGCGCAGGCTCTGGGACTGATTCAAACAACGCTGAGGAGGCGGCGCACGGCGCCAAGGGGGTAAGAATGACGGCTGTGCTGCGTCACATCACAAAGGAAAGTTCCACCTACCGGACGGTATCACGGTAGGAGGGGACACATTTCATAAGTGTTAGGTTCAGCATGTGCAAGGACCATAATTAAAAGAGCTAAGTTTACCTTTTCCAGCATTAGTGCTGTACACGATGGCTCTTTCAGCTACAAACGCCTGGGGGGGGTTAAAGGTTCCCTTTCAACTTGCTCCAGTGCAGGCTTCGGCCTAGACTCTGCTCCCTCTCCTCCTCCTGCTGACCCTGGGCTCTAACACCGCCAGTTGGGGCCCAGATGTGCTAGCTGCACAGAGAAAAACACCAGCCAATGTGTCAGTGGGGTTCAGCACCGCCAGCTGTTCCCCTGCTGTGCAGCCAGCAACGTGTCCTGCAACAGCCACGCAGACACAAGAACTGAAATTGAAGGAAACCTGTCCCCCTCCCCCAGGTATTTCTACGTTTTACAGCCACCTTGTACGACAGTAATGCTGCATGTGTGCAAGGTGGCTCATAAACTTATTCTCCTCGCACATGTGGAACTGAAAACACGTCTAAAATGTGTCCTCTGTGTGACCATTTAACCGTCCCAGAGGTGTGACTTTCCTTTGTAATGACACGCTGCAACCCCCTTGATAGCGCTGCCCGTCTTCTGGCATCATTGTTTGGCTGCCTGCGCCTCTGCGGCCACCCTGACCCACACAACGCCCCTCGGTGTCTTATTTATTTGGACTGCGAGGGTGTGATTGATGGGCATGAGCAGTGCATAAGTTCGCCTGTCCCTCATCTCCTTCCGCCTTCTTCAGACTGTGCGGCTTCATGGCCATGGCATGCGATAAGGGATCAGCTGACGCCGCACAGTCTGAAGCGGGTGTAAGGACCCGAGTGTGAGAGGCGAACATATGTACTGCGCCAGGCCATGAATCCCAGCCCCGCAGTGTTTTAACTATGTAAAGACACTGCGGGGCTGGGATTCATGGTCATCGCAAACCGCAACGGCCGACATGAAATGATGTCAGAAGATGGGCAGCGCTAACAGCGCAAGGCCAAGGGATAACACGACAGCGCAGACTCCTGTACAGCAAATAAGAACGCTCAGGAGGCTGCGCCCAGCACCAAGGTGGGATTCTTGACATCTGTGCTGCGTCTCATTACCAAGGGAACTCTCGCCTCCAACACAGTTTGACTGTATAAAGGGCTAAATGTTATACGTGTTTCATTCAGCGTGTGCAAGGAGAAAAATTAAAAGAGCAACCTTTGACTTGTGCAGCACTACTGCTGCATACAGTAAGCTGTGGCTCTTCTAGTTTGGAACACCTGAGGGGGGGTTTAAGGTTACCTTTGAAATTGGTTCAATTAGGCTTCGGCCTACACTCTGCTCCCCCTGCAGAGCCTGGGCTCCAACACCGCCAGTTGGTGCCCCAAAGTGCTGGCTGCACAGAGAAAAACACCTCGCCAATGTGTCAGTGGGGTTCAGCACCGCCAGCTGTTCCCCTGCTGTGTAGCCGGCAACGTGTCCTGCAACAGCCACGCAGACACAAAGCTGCCGCCAGTGCAGGCTTCGGCCTACACTCTGCTCCCTCTCCTCCTGCTGACCCTGGGCTCTAACACCGCCAGTTGGTGCCCGGTACTGCTAGCTGCACAGAGAAAAACACCAGCCAAAGTGTCAGTGGGGTTCAGCAACGCCAGCTGTTCCCCTGCTGTGCAGCCGGCAACGTGTCCTGCAACAGCCACGCAGGCACAACAGACCCAAAGCTGCCGCCAGTGCAGGCTTCGGCCTACACTCTGCTCCCTCTCCTCCTCCTGCTGACCCTGGGCTCTAACACCGCCAGTTGGGGCCCAGATGTGCTAGCTGCACAGAGAAAAACACCAGCCAATGTGTCAGTGGGGTTCAGCACCGCCAGCTGTTCCCCTGCTGTGTAGCCAGCAACGTGTCCTGCAACAGCCATGCAGACACAAGAACTGAAATTGAAGGGAACCTGTCCCCCCTCCCCCAGGCGTTTGTATGTTTTCCAGCCACCTTGTACAGCAGTAATGCTGCATGTGTGCAAGGTGGCTCATAAACTTATTCTCCTCGCACATGTGGAACTGAAAACACGTCTAAAATGTGTCCTCTGTGTGACCATTTAACCGTCCCAGAGGTGTGACTTTCCTTTGTAATGACACGCTGCAACCCCCTTGATAGCGCTGCCCGTCTTCTGGCATCATTGTTTGGCTGCCTGCGCCTCTGCGGCCACCCTGACCCACACAACGCCCCTCGGTGTCTTATTTATTTGGACTGCGAGGGTGTGATTGATGGGCATGAGCAGTGCATAAGTTCGCCTGTCCCTCATCTCCTTCCGCCTTCTTCAGACTGTGCGGCTTCATGGCCGTGGCATGCGATAAGGGATCAGCTGACGCCGCACAGTCTGAAGCGGGTGTAAGGACCCGAGTGTGAGAGGCGAACATATGTACTGCGCCAGGCCATGAATCCCAGCCCCGCAGTGCTTTAACTATGTAAAGACACTGCGGGGCTGGGATTCATGGTCATCGCAAACCGCAACGGCCGACATGAAATGATGTCAGAAGATGGGCAGCGCTAACAGCGCAAGGCCAAGGGATAACACGACAGCGCAGACTCCTGTACAGCAAATAACAATGCTCAGGAGGCTGCGCCCAGCACCAAGGTGGGATTCTTGACATCTGTGCTGCGTCTCATTACCAAGGGAACTCTCGCCTCCAACACAGTTTGACTGTATAAAGGGCTAAATGTTATACGTGTTTCATTCAGCGTGTGCAAGGAGAAAAATTAAAAGAGCAACCTTTGACTTGTGCAGCACTACTGCTGCATAAGGCGTGGTGTTATGACCCCAATGGCAGAGGGTCTCAGAGGTTATTACCAAGTCTGCACACACAAAAAACCAGCTCATAGGGCAGTGGTAACTAGGCTGACCGTATAACTGATCCTAGCACAACAAATAGCAGTAGCCGGGGAACGTACCTACGTTGGTTCTAGACGTCTCGCGCCAGCCGGAGAACTAACTAACCCTAAAGGGAAACAATAGACCTTTCTTGCCTCCAGAGAAAAGACCCCAAAACTTGGATACAAGCCCCCAACAAATAATAACGGTGAGGTAAGAAGAAAAGACAAACGTAAGAATGAACTAGGTTTTAGCAAAGAGAGGCCCACTGACTAATAGCAGAATATAGGAAGATGACTTATACGGTCAGCAAAAACCCTATCAAAATTTCCACGCTGAATATTCAAGAACCCCCGAACCAACACGGGGGGAAAATATCAGCCCCCTAGAGCTTCCAGCAATATCAGGAATCACATTTAGTACAAGCTGGACAAAAATAAGAGCAATGCAAATAACCAAAAAATAAGGAAGCAGGACTTAGCTTATTTTGCAAAGAACCAGCAGACAGGAGCAAACAGAAAGGAACTGATTACAATGATGCCAGGCACCAGACTGAGAATCCAGGGAGTTTAAATAGCAACACCCCTGGACTAACGAACCAGGTGGGTACCAAGCTGGGGAAAGAAAATCAAAGTGTCATGTCGCTAGTGACCACAAGAGGGAGCCAAAAAGTTCAATTCACAACAGTACCCCCCCCTTAAGGAGGGGTCACCGAACCCTCACCAAGACCACCAGGGCGATCAGGATGAGCAGCGTGAAAGGCACGAACCAAATCGGCCGCATGAACATCAGAGGCGACCACCCAGGAATTATCCTCCTGACCATAGCCCTTCCACTTGACCAGATACTGAAGCCTCCTTCTGGAGAGATGAGAATCCAAGATCTTCTCCACCACGTACTCCAACTCGCCCTCAACCAACACCGGAGCAGGAGGCTCAACAGAAGGAACCACCGGCACAACGTACCGCCGCAACAAGGACCTATGGAACACGTTGTGAATGGCAAACGACACCAGAAGATCCAAGCGAAAGGACACTGGATTAAGGATTTCCAAAATCTTATAAGGACCGATGAAGCGAGGCTTAAATTTGGGAGAGGAGACCTTCATAGGAACAAACCGAGAAGACAGCCACACCAAATCCCCAACGCGAAGTCGGGGACCCACACCGCGGCGGCGGTTGGCAAAACGCTGAGCCTTCTCCTGTGACAACTTTAAGTTGTCCACCACATGATTCCAAATCCGCTGCAACCTATCCACCACAGAATCTACCCCAGGACAGTCAGAGGGCTCAACATGTCCCGAGGAAAAACGAGGATGAAAACCAGAGTTGCAGAAAAATGGCGAAACCAAAGTAGCGGAACTAGCCCAATTATTAAGGGCAAACTCAGCCAATGGCAAGAAGGTCACCCAATCATCCTGATCTGCAGAAACAAAACACCTCAAATAAGCCTCTAGAGTCTGATTTGTTCGCTCAGTTTGGCCATTAGTCTGAGGATGAAAGGCAGATGAAAACGACAAATCAATGCCCATCTTAGCAAAAAAGGATCGCCAGAACCTGGAAACAAACTGGGATCCTCTGTCAGACACGATATTCTCAGGAATGCCATGCAAACGAACCACATTCTGAAAGAATAGAGGAACCAGATCGGAAGAGGAAGACAGCTTAGGCAAGGACACCAAATGGACCATCTTGGAAAAACGATCACATACCACCCAGATGACAGACATGCCCTGAGACACCGGAAGATCTGAAATGAAATCCATGGAAATGTGTGTCCAAGGCCTCTTCGGGACAGGCAAGGGCAAGAGCAACCCGCTGGCACGAGAACAGCAAGGCTTAGCTCGAGCACAAGTCCCACAGGACTGCACAAACGACCGCACATCCCGTGACAAGGAAGGCCACCAAAAGGACCTAGCCACCAAATCTCTGGTGCCAAAAATCCCCGGATGCCCTGCCAACACCGAGGAATGAACCTCGGAAATGACTCTGCTGGTCCATGTATCAGGAACAAACAGTCTGTCAGGTGGACAAGAGTCAGGTCTACCAGCCTGAAAACTCTGCAACACACGTCGCAAATCCGGAGAAATGGCCGACAAGATAACTCCCTCTTTAAGAATACCAGCTGGCTCTGAGACTCCAGGAGAGTCAGGCACAAAGCTCCTAGAAAGAGCATCAGCCTTCACATTCTTTGAACCCGGTAGGTACGAGACCACAAAGTCAAAACGGGAGAAAAACAATGACCAACGGGCCTGTCTAGGATTCAGGCGTTTAGCAGACTCGAGATACATCAGATTTTTGTGATCAGTCAAGACCACCACACGATGCTTAGCACCCTCGAGCCAATGACGCCACTCCTCAAATGCCCACTTCATGGCCAACAACTCCCGATTGCCAACATCATAGTTCCACTCAGCAGGCGAAAACTTCCTAGAAAAAAAAGCACATGGTCTCATTATAGAGCAACCAGGGTCTCTCTGCGACAAAACGGCCCCTGCACCGATCTCAGAAGCATCCACTTCAACCTGAAAGGGAAGTGAGACATCAGGCTGACACAAAACAGGCGCCGAAGTAAACTGGCGCTTCAGCTCTTGGAAAGCTTCCACGGCTGCAGGAGCCCAGTTAGCAACATCAGAACCTTTCTTGGTCATATCCGTCAATTTTTAACAACGCTAGAAAAGTTAGCGATAAAACGACGGTAGAAGTTAGCAAAACCCAAGAACTTCTGAAGACTCTTAACTGACGTGGGTTGAGTCCAATCATGAATAGCTCGGACCTTGACTGGGTCCATCTCCACCGCAGAAGGGGAGAAAATAAAACCCAAAAAGGGAACCTTCTGCACTCCAAAGAGACACTTTGAGCCCTTGACAAACAAAGCATTCTCACGCAAAACCTGAAACACCATCCTGACCTGCTTTACATGGGAGTCCCAATCATCAGAAAAAACCAGAATATCATCCAGATAAACGATCATAAATTTATCCAGGTACTAGCAATCAAAGTCTGGACATTCAATATAATCAGACAAATACTCACCCGAGCGCCAGAAAAAACGCATCAATATACCTAAATTTATTTTGTCTGTGACTTTAATTTGCTCATTGTCTTCCTACCCTGTATTACTGTTATGACCCCAATGGCAGAGGGTCTCAGAGGTTATTACCAAGTCTGCACACACAAAAAACCAGCTCATAGGGCAGTGGTAACTAGGCTGACCGTATAACTGATCCTAGCACAACAAATAGCAGTAGCCGGGGAACGTACCTACGTTGGTTCTAGACGTCTCGCGCCAGCCGGAGAACTAACTAACCCGAAAGGGAAACAATAGACCTTTCTTGCCTCCAGAGAAAAGACCCCAAAAGTTGGATACAAGCCCCCAACAAATAATAACGGTGAGGTAAGAAGAAAAGACAAACGTAAGAATGAACTAGGTTTTAGCAAAGAGAGGCCCACTGACTAATAGCAGAATATAGGAAGATGACTTATACGGTCAGCAAAAACCCTATCAAAATTTCCACGCTGAATATTCAAGAACCCCCGAACCGTCTAACGGCACGGGGGCAGAATATCAGCCCCCTAGAGCTTCCAGCAATATCAGGAATCACATTTAGTACAAGCTGGACAAAAATAAGAGCAATGCAAATAACTAAAAAATAAGGAAGCAGGACTTAGCTTATTTTGCAAAGAACCAGGACCAGCAGAAAGGAGCAAACAGAAAGGAACTGATTACAACGATGCCAGGCACCAGACTGAGAATCCAGGGAGTTTAAATAGCAACACCCCTGGACTAACGAACCAGGTGGGTACCAAGCTGGGGAAAGAAAATCAAAGTGTCATGTCGCTAGTGACCACAAGAGGGAGCCAAAAAGTTCAATTCACAACAGCGTGGCTCTTCTAGTTTGTAACACCTGAGGGGGGGTTAAAGGTTACCTTTGAAATTGGTTCAATTAGGCTTCGGCCTACACTCTGCTCCCCCTGCAGAGCCTGGGCTCCAACACCGCCAGTTGGTGCCCCGAAGTGCTGGCTGCACAGAGAAAAACACCTCGCCAATGTGTCAGTGGGGTTCAGCACCGCCAGCTGTTCCCCTGCTGTGTAGCCGGCAACGTGTCCTGCAACAGCCACGCAGACACAAAGCTGCCGCCAGTGCAGGCTTCGGCCTACACTCTGCTCCCTCTCCTCCTGCTGACCCTGGGCTCTAACACCGCCAGTTGGTGCCCGGTACTGCTAGCTGCACAGAGAAAAACACCAGCCAATGTGTCAGTGGGGTTCAGCACCGCCAGCTGTTCCCCTGCTGTGTAGCCGGCATCGTGTCCTGCAAAAGCCACGCAGACACAAGAACTGAAATTGAAGGGATCCTGTCACCCCACCCCCAGGTGTTTGTATGTTTTACTGCCACCTTGTACAGCAGTAATGCTGCATGTGTGCAAGGTGGCTCATAAACTTATTCTCCTTGCACACGTGGAACAGAACACGTCTACAATGTGTCCCCTGAGACCATTAAAACGTCCCTGAGGTGTGACTTTCCTTTGTAATGACACGCAACGACCCCCTTGGTAGCACAGCACTTCTTCTGACATCATTGTTTGGCTGGCTGCGCCTCTGCGGCCGCCCTGCTCGACACAACGCCCCTCGGTGTCTTATTTATTTTGACTGCGAGGGTGTGATTGACGGGCATGAGCAGTGCATATCTTCGCCAGGCTGTCACTCATCTCCTTCCGCCTTCTTCAGACTGTGCGGCTTCATGGCCGTGGCATGCCATAAGGGATCAGCTGACGCCGCACAGTCTGTAGCAGGTGTAAGGACACGAGCGAGAGGCGAACATATGTACTGCGCCAGGCCATGAATCCCAGCCCCGCAGTGTGAAACACTGTAAAGACACTGTGGGGCTGGAATTCATGGGCATCGCGAACCGCACCAGCCGACATGAAATGATGTCAGAAGACGGGCAGCGCATGGCCAAGGGATAACGCAACAACGCAGACTCCTGTACATCAAAATGCGATGCTCAGGAGGCCGCACCAAGGTGGTATTTTTGCCAGCTGTGCTGCGTCTCATTACGAAGGGAACTCCCGCCTCCAAGACAGATTGACTGTATAAGGGCCAAAATGTTGTACGTCTTTCATTCAGCTTGTGCAAGGAACAAAATTAAAAGAGCAACCTTTGACTTGTGCAGCACTACTGCTGCATAAGGCGTGGCTCTTCTAGTTTGTAACACCTGAGGGGGGGTTAAAGGTTACCTTTAAAATTGGTTCAATTAGGCTTCGGCCTACACTCTGCTCCCCCTGCAGAGCCTGGGCTCCAACACCGCCAGTTGGTGCCCCGAAGTGCTGGCTGCACAGAGAAAAACACCTCGCCAATGTGTCAGTGGGGTTCAGCACCGCCAGCTGTTCCCCTGCTGTGTAGCCGGCAACGTGTCCTGCAACAGCCACGCAGACACAAAGCTGCCGCCAGTGCAGGCTTCGGCCTACACTCTGCTCCCTCTCCTCCTGCTGACCCTGGGCTCTAACACCGCCAGTTGGTGCCCGGTACTGCTAGCTGCACAGAGAAAAACACCAGCCAATGTGTCAGTGGGGTTCAGCACCGCCAGCTGTTCCCCTGCTGTGTAGCCGGCATCGTGTCCTGCAAAAGCCACGCAGACACAAGAACTGAAATTGAAGGGATCCTGTCGCCCCACCCCCAGGTGTTTGTATGTTTTACTGCCACCTTGTACAGCAGTAATGCTGCATGTGTGCAAGGTGGCTCATAAACTTATTCTCCTTGCACACGTGGAACAGAACATGTCTACAATGTGTCCCCTGAGACCATTAAAACGTCCCTGAGGTCTGACTTTCCTTTGTAATGACACGCAACGACCCCCTTGGTAGCACAGCCCTTCTTCTGACATCATTGTTTGGCTGGCTGCGCCTCTGCGGCCGCCCTGCCCGACACAACGCCCCTCGGTGTCTTATTTATTTTGACTGCGAGGGTGTGATTGACGGGCATGAGCAGTGCATATCTTCGCCAAGCCTTCACTCATCTCCTTCCGCCTTCTTCAGACTGTGCGGCTTCATGGCCGTGGCATGCGATAAGGGATCAGCTGACACCGCACAGTCTGTAGCAGGTGTAAGGACACGAGCGAGAGGCGAACATATGTACTGCGCCAGGCCATGAATCCCAGCCCCGCAGTGTGATTCATGGGCATCGCGAACCACACCAGCCGACATGAAATGATGTCAGAAGACGGGCAGCGCATGGCCAAGGGATAACGCAACAACGCAGACTCCTGTACATCAAAATGCGATGCTCAGGAGGCCGCACCAAGGTGGTATTTTTGCCAGCTGTGCTGCGTCTCATTACTAAGGGAACTCCCGCCTCCAAGACAGATTGACTGTATAAGGGCCAAAATGTTGTACGTCTTTCATTCAGCTTGTGCAAGGAACAAAATTAAAAGAGCAACCTTTGACTTGTGCAGCACTACTGCTGCATAAGGCGTGGCTCTTCTAGTTTGTAACACCTGAGGGGGGGTTAAAGGTTACCTTTAAAATTGGTTCAATTAGGCTTCGGCCTACACTCTGCTCCCCCTGCAGAGCCTGGGCTCCAACACCGGCAGTTGGTGCCCCGAAGTGCTGGCTGCACAGAGAAAAACACCTCGCCAATGTGTCAGTGGGGTTCAGCACCGCCAGCTGTTCCCCTGCTGTGTAGCCGGCAACGTGTCCTGCAACAGCCACGCAGACACAAAGCTGCCGCCAGTGCAGGCTTCGGCCTACACTCTGCTTCCTCTCCTCCTGCTGACCCTGGGCTCTAACACCGCCAGTTGGTACCCGGTACTGCTAGCTGCACAGAGAAAAACACCAGCCAATGTGTCAGTGGGGTTCAGCACCGCCAGCTGTTCCCCTGCTGTGTAGCCGGCAACGTGTCCTGCAACAGCCACGCAGACACAAAGCTGCCGCCAGTGCAGGCTTCGGCCTACACTCTGCTCCCTCTCCTCCTGCTGACCCTGGGCTCTAACACCGCCAGTTGGTGCCCGGTACTGCTAGCTGCACAGAGAAAAACACCAGCCAATGTGTCAGTGGGGTTCAGCACCGCCAGCTGTTCCCCTGCTGTGTAGCTGGCATCGTGTCCTGCAAAAGCCACGCAGACACAAGAACTGAAATTGAAGGGATCCTGTCGCCCCACCCCCAGGTGTTTGTATGTTTTACTGCCACCTTGTACAGCAGTAATGCTGCATGTGTGCAAGGTGGCTCATAAACTTATTCTCCTTGCACACGTGGAACAGAACACGTCTACAATGTGTCCCCTGAGACCATTAAAACGTCCCTGAGGTGTGACTTTCCTTTGTAATAACACGCAACGACCCCCTTGGTAGCACAGCCCTTCTTCTGACATCATTGTTTGGCTGGCTGCGCCTCTGTGGCCGCCCTGCCCGACACAACGCCCCTCGGTGTCTTATTTATTTTGACTGCGAGGGTGTGATTGACGGGCATGAGCAGTGCATATCTTCGCCAGGCTGTCACTCATCTCCTTCCGCCTTCTTCAGACTGTGCGGCTTCATGGCCGTGGCATGCGATAAGGGATCAGCTGACGCCGCACAGTCTGTAGCAGGTGTAAGGACACGAGCGAGAGGCGAACATATGTACTGCGCCAGGCCATGAATCCCAGCCCCGCAGTGTGAAACACTGTAAAGACACTGCGGGGCTGGGATTCATGGGCATCGCGAACCGCACCAGCCGACATGAAATGATGTCAGAAGACGGGCAGCGCATGGCCAAGGGATAACGCAACAACGCAGACTCCTGTACATCAAAATGCGATGCTCAGGAGGCCGCACCAAGGTGGTATTTTTGCCAGCTGTGCTGCGTCTCATTACGAAGGGAACTCCCGCCTCCAAGACAGATTGACTGTATAAGGGCCAAAATGTTGTACGTCTTTCATTCAGCTTGTGCAAGGAACAAAATTAAAAGAGCAACCTTTGACTTGTGCAGCACTACTGCTGCATAAGGCGTGGCTCTTCTAGTTTGTAACACCTGAGGGGGGGTTAAAGGTTACCTTTAAAATTGGTTCAATTAGGCTTCGGCCTACACTCTGCTCCCCCTGCAGAGCCTGGGCTCCAACACCGCCAGTTGGTGCCCCGAAGTGCTGGCTGCACAGAGAAAAACACCTCGCCAATGTGTCAGTGGGGTTCAGCACCGCCAGCTGTTCCCCTGCTGTGTAGCCGGCAACGTGTCCTGCAACAGCCACGCAGACACAAAGCTGCCGCCAGTGCAGGCTTCGGCCTACACTCTGCTCCCCCTGCTGACCCTTTGCTCTAACACCGCTAGTTGGGGCTCTAGGAAGATAAGCTTGAATAGGTCCCCATCCTGGTTCCAGCACCGTCAGCTGGTTCCGGGCAGAGCCTTTGGCTTAGGTGCCTCCTTCTGGGTATCCGAGTTCCACCAACGTCAGGTGGTCCTTGGTAGTGCTTTCAGGCACGGGTACCTCCTGCTTAGTAACCGGGTTCCAGTAACGTCAGCTGGTCCTCGGTAGTTCCATTGGCTCTTGGACCTTCGGCTACCCATCCGGGTTCCAGTACCGTCAGCTGGTTCTCGGCAGTGTCTTTTGCTCTTGTACCTTCTGCTCCCCATCCTGGTTCCAGTACCGTCAGCTGGTTCCGGGCAGAGCCTTTGGCTTAGGTGCCTCCTTCTGGGTATCCGAGTTCCACCAACGTCAGGTGGTCCTTGGTAGTGCTTTCAGGCACGGGTACCTCCTGCTTAGTAACCGGGTTCCAGTAACGTCAGCTGGTCCTCGGTAGTTCCATTGGCTCTTGGACCTTCGGCTACCCATCCGGGTTCCAGTACCGTCAGCTGGTTCTCGGCAGTGTCTTTTGCTCTTGTACCTTCTGCTCCCCATCCTGGTTCCAGTACCGTCAGCTGGTTCCGGGCAGAGCCTTTGGCTTAGGTGCCTCCTTCTGGGTATCCGAGTTCCACCAACGTCAGGTGGTTCTTGGTAGTGCTTTCAGGCACGGGTACCTCCTGCTTAGTAACCGGGTTCCAGTAACATCAGCTGGTCCTCGGTAGTTCCATTGGCTCTTGGACCTTCGGGTAGCCATCCGAGTTCCAGTTCCATCAGCTGTTTCTCGGCATTTTCTCAGCCTTCTTGTACCTTCTGCTACATTTCCAAGTTCAAGACCCTAAAGACGACGACCCGGAAGACCACCCCTAAGATGACGACGACACCAGAGACGACGACCACTGAGATGACGACGACCCTGGAGACGATGACCCTGAAGACCACCCCGATGACGACGACCCCGGAGACGACGACCCTGGAGACGACGACCCTGGAGACGACGACGACATGGGAGACCGAGAAGCAGAAGAACAAGAGGCTGCAGAACAAAGAGCAGAAGAACATTAAGCATAACACTAAATATCAGAGCAAAAGATATTATCTAAATTATAAGCAGAAGAAGACTAAGCAGTGTATGGGGTGAGTCCGTTCCTCCTCGTGGTGCCCCTGGATAAAGCCTGATGCTGCAGGCCAAACTGAACGTGGACAAATGTAACTCTTTTGTGACAGGCAGAACGGAAGGTGTAATCTTCAAACTTTTATAGATAACAACTACGGGAATGCCTGTCACAAATAAGAATATGATGAAGAAGTTGAATATGAAGAAGATGATAGTTAAACAATGAACAATGTAAAAAAAAAAAAATTAGAGGTAGAAGAAGAAGAAGATGAATAAGGTGAAGATAGTTGATGTCAAAGAAGCTGATGATGAGGATAATGAAGAAGAAAGTGTGGGAGAAGTAAAAAAGAAGGTGAAGGGCGTGGAAGTAGTGAAACATCAATATCTGACAAAATAAAAAAAAAAATAACATAGTCAAAATCTTTCTAACGCCGAACGTCATAAAAAAAAACAAAAAAACCTGCTATTCTATTTGTTTGGGCTAAACCTCTGTGCCTTTAATGTCTCCGCCACCTCCCCCAATACATCCTACATTATTCTTAGTTGTTTTCCTTCATGTAGAATTAACCTACAAGGAAAGAAAGGGTTTATTTTAATTCCGATATTTTCGTCCCATTGACTTGCATTGGGATCGGGTATCGGTATCGGATTAGATCCGATACTTTGACGGTATCGGCCGATACTTTCCGATACCGATACTTTCCGATATCGGAAGGTATCGCTCAACACTAGATATATGTACACAAATTGGTTACTTCACCCTTGATATAAATCTTTTACATGTTCTATTATCTGTAAGACCTGCCTGACATGTACCTGATGTGACTTGAATTTAGGTGAATAAATTAATGCAATCAACAAATCTACCTGCCAGGTGACTAAAAATGTAATTTACAAAGTGCTGAAAGATGATGGGAGAATTATGCAACCCAAATGGCATCACAGGATTTTCATAGAGTCCCTCAGGTGTATTGAAGGCAGATTATACACCCCCCGAGATCCAGTTTAGAAAAACATTTTGCTCCTACAATCTGGCTAAAGAGGTCTGGGATGAGAGGGAGAAAATAAGGATCCCGGACAGCGATCCAATTAAGTTTGTGGAAATCTAGGCAGGGGCGTAAACCACCATCTTTTTTCTTTACAAAGAACAACCCCACAGCAACGAGGGATGTGGACGGTCTGATTTGACCCTTTACCAGACTTTTAGTGATAAAGTCCTTCAAGGCCTGCCTTTCTGGACCAGAGATATTATTATTATATAGTCTGCACTTTAGCAGCTTAGCCCCAGGAATAAGATTAACGGTGCAATCATAAGGATGATGGAGAGGAAGTTCTTGGCACCCCTGCTCTGAAAACACATCTCGAAAGTCAGACAGGTATTCAGGCACAGATTTGGTAGCAACCCTGGCTAGCCGGGTGACCAAGCAGTGTTCTTGACAATACCTGAGCCACTTTACCACCTCCCTAGTCTGCCAATCTACTGCAGGTTTGTGCAGCGTAAGCCAAGGTAGTGCAAGAACCACAGGAGAGTGCAAACCCTCTAGCACATAACAGTCAATAAATTCTGAGTGCATGACCCCTACTTGTAGATGTATTTCTCGGATGACCTAAGTAAAGTACTGAAGCACCCCCATGGGCAAGGGGTACTCGATACCGGGTCCTTCGGGTTCACGGGGGATGTCACGGTGGCTGACCCGGTCCATGGCCCTTGGGATGTCCGTGTAAAATGGGAAGGTCTTTAAAGGGGAAATGTTCGTGTTCATGATGCCACCTGTAGTATTCGGTCAGGGTGACCGACGCTAGCGCCGTGGTGTTGTAGTACCTTACTGCTAAGCATCTCATAAGGTCCTCACAGATGTTGTAGATGTTATGTTTCTCTCTCTGTCCCCCAGATGGATAAGACAAACCCATATGACCGGTGGCTTGAGGCGTTTAACAGGGACTCTATCATGCCCCAGCCTCTAAGCAGTGCCACCTTGCCTCCTGGGTATAGGGCGGGCAGGTAACGTGAAATTAGCTGTCCTGCCGGTCTCTGGAGCAAGGCATAAAGGACTGTTGCTCCCTCGGTGTTCCGGCTACCGGGATCCTGTGCCTCAGAAGGAGGCAGCCTGTGTAGGGCAGAACTCTTCTGATATCTACTCCTTTGCTACGACTTCTTCACCCTCTCTACAATACAGTTCTCCTTCAGTGTCTCTTTCTAGAAGCTACCGCACTTAGGGCAGGCACAGCTCCATGTCCTTCTGTCTCGATCTCTGACAGGATCCCACCCCTGTCAGGGACCAACTACCTGAGGGAAGTTCAGCCAGCAACTAACTAACTTCCTCCCCAGGGAACCAGTTTTACCTAAGTGTGAGGAGTGCCCTAATAAATAGGAGCATAGATCCCCCTGGTGGCCTGGAGTGCGAAATGTGTTGCATGTTTGTGATACCTGGATTAAGTTGTCTTTCTTTGCCTCCAAACGTAACATCACTCTCCCCTAGAGGAAAATTACATTACTGCAACAACCAGGACCCTGGGGCGCTGCACTCTCCCCCCTGTTAAACTCAGTACTCCCGGACTGGGAAAAGAAAACAACAATACATTAGCAAAAGAAATACACATTTTTAAATGCTGTAAAACAAATTAATATAACTGCTTCCCTTTAAGGGAGGTAAGGACTCTTGAACGTTGCATAACAATAACATATATACATTGTAGGCCTACTTTTGGAAATAGAACACCTTAGCAACAATATATTAACTAACTATGAAGTGCAGGTACCCTCTACGGGTATACTATCTCTTAAGTGTAAAGTTAAACATTTCTCTTTATTCAGGTGCAAATCAACATTTGATTACTTTTATTCTTTTCTAAGTGCAAATTATCAACCAACCCCCACGAGTTTACTTTATTCAGCTGCAGAACAATCTATCAACCCCCACAGGCTTACAGCATTTTTCTTCAATTTTATTCAAAGTGCATCATATCAAACCATCTAACTTTAATTCTATAATATCAGCTACATTCTATCGTCTATGTAAACTTAACTCTATTATATTAACTCTGTAATATGTTAACTTTCTGGCAAAGTGCAACAATTAGACATTGAAACCTTTATGGGTTCGGATAACTCAATGAGGTAGTACAAATAATCAATCACATCAAGATTCAAGTCAGTTTAGCAACAAAAGTAACGTGATGCAAGGGACCAGTTACGAACCCCCAACGTTGGTTTGGGTGGGCTACAAGGCATGTATCCTGACCCAGAATTCTGCCACACCAATGGGTTTTTCTTCAGGTCTCTGAAAAACAAAAACAAAAAAGAAAGTCTAGCACTCAACTTCGGTAAACGTGAAAAGACGCTTTTATTTTGTAGCACTCGAAACGTTTCAGTCCTAACATGGACTTTCATCAGTCACTACAATATCATAAAGAATAAAGTAAAGTAGTACAGCCAGTACAAAAATATAAAGAAAGTATATACAATAAAACATAATAAACAAATAAACATATAAAGTTTACTCGAAGTTCAGGTCAAAATCTATTGCGGTATGAGGAAGAGATGCATGCAGTGGCAATTAGTAAATAACTAGGCTCAGTGATAAGAATGGAGGTCGTGCTGTGGGACGTATAACATGACAGGTACAAGTAGTTTGAGACATACCGTGCCAGTGTAGGCCTGTGGGGTCAGGCAAGAGCCAGGAGATGTAGGCTACAAATAAAGGTCTATGGTGGAACGCAAAAAGTCCAAGGGAGAAAAGATATATAATGGTAAATAAGGAGCCTTGGTGGTGAGTGAGGAGTGGTTAGTATATCATACTTACATAGAGGAAAACCCTATGCGGCACAAATAAGGAAAGTAATATATGCTGTAAAGTAGATAAACAGAATAGTTGTATAATGTGCCAATAGAGGTGGTATAAGGGTGCCAAACAAAAGTTGGTAGTGGTACCTGAATTGCGGTATTAAAAACTCGTGGATGATAATACCTCTGGTGGATAGTGGCACCTATGGGCTAAGAGGGTAGCATGGATATACATAAGTACCGGTACAGAAAAGTGACTATAGTACCGCCGAATAAAATGGAAGTGAGGACCTTACCAAAGACAGTGCCGATTGCAGGGAGAGGGTGCAGCCTTCAGACGCGGTATCCGCCGCTTGTCTGAGGAGGGGGAGTCCCTCCATACAATATATAGTATCCGAAATTGGCGCCGGGAATGTGGGGGTGGGACCGCTAAAACCGGAAGTGACGTGGCGGCTTGGAGCGCAAACCGGAAGAAGATGGCCGTGTGGATATTGAAAGTGGTTTGCGTTCCACAGTATGTAAATCTCCGCTGGAGGGGTGGAGAAGGGAGGAAAGCACGCACAACAGTCCGAGATCAAGCTACGTGCGGGCACTATGTACAGCAGATGAAAACATAGAATGTTGTGGCATATAGGTGGAACGCTAGGAGCGTAATGTTGGGACGACATAGTGGTGAAAGAGCAAACGCCTGTAATAGAGTACATAGTAGATTGGTGACAACAGTAATAAGTACACAAAACTGATGGTGGTGCCTCAGAGAGAAAATGTGGCAGGTTGTCTGTAAGACGTGTCAGATCCATAGTGGAGTGGTAGGATCGTAGGTGATGGTGATTACATGCCCCTTTATTCAGTTTAGTAGAGACGATTCTAAAAGGAACAAGAACATGAGTTAGGGAACAGTACATATAATAATGTCACTGTGAACAAGTTAAATCAGCATAGATAGTTGTACAATTTCACGTAAAAGCAGACAGTTCATATTCCCTGTTTAAACCTTTTGGGGACAGTGTGTCAAGGGTGTGGATCCAGAAGGCCTCACGTCTTTTGAGGGTGAGGATCCTATTGCCACCACGTCGTAGGGGTGGTACTTGTTCCAGAACTTGGAATTTAAGTTGGGATATATTATGACCCTTCGTAATAAAATGATGGGGTATTGGCAGTAGGAGGTTTTGGCAGCGTATTGTAGATTTATGCTTGGACACCCTGTCACGAATTGGTTGAGATGTCTCTCCAATATACAGGAGTCCACAGGGGCATTTGATAACATATACGACGAAGGTAGAGTCACATGTGAAATATCCGTGGACCTTGAATTCCTTACCAGAATAGGGATGCGTGATTTTGTCACCTTTAAGGACATTATTGCATTGCGCGCAATGTAAGCATGGGAAGGTCCCTTCCCTAGGATTATTGATAAACCGTTGCCGTATTGTGGTTTTAGGTCCTATGTCGGCTTTAACAAATGTATCTCTCAGACTTGGGGCACGTTTAAAGCATGGCATGAATGGTTGTCTAAATTCAGGGACCTCAGGATAAGCAGTGGAAAGAAGTGGCCAATGTTTCCGTATCGCCTTGTGAATTATATAAGCAGAGGGATGGAATGTATGGATAAACGGAATTCGTTTATTGGTGTCTTTAGTGGGTCTATCCGACGCTATAATGGAATTCTCTAAAAGAGAATGGGGATAACCCCTGGCCCTGAATTTCTTAGTCATGTCTTGGAGACGGGATTCTCTTACTCCAGTGTCTGACACAATACGCTTTACCCTGTGAAATTGTGCCCTGGGTATGGACTTCTTGGTAGCAGGGGGGTGAAAACTCGTAAAGTATAGAAGGCTGTTGCGGTCCGTGTCCTTGGTGTATAGGTCTGTACTTAGGAAACCATTTGGATCCTTAATGACAAGGGTGTCAAGAAAATTCATTTTATCTCGACTATAGCTCATGGTGAAGCTGATGCCAGGCCAGGAGGTATTGAGGGTGTTGAAGAAGGACTGTAGAGAGTCTATGGGGCCCCGCCATATGCAGAAAACGTCATCTATATAGCGCTTCCATATTAAGACGTTTTCCTGAAATAATGAGTTTCTGTAAATGATACTCTCCTCAAAGTCCATCATATAGGCATTAGCGTAAGGGGGTGCTGCGTGTGAGCCCATCGCGGTCCCCCTTATCTGCATATAAAAAGTCTCCTGAAAGAGGAAAAAATTACAAGTTAAGACAATTTTTAGGAGATCAATGCATAATGACACCTGGTCAGCGTGGAAATCCGTGTCCTCCAAGAGGCGGCGTATGGATAGCAGACCCTCAGTGTGGGGGATGGAGGTGTAAAGATCTTTAACATCCATGGTTACTAGAAGGGCATCTGTGGGTATGGTGTGAGTGTCACGGATGAGATTGAGGAAGGATCCTGTGTCCAAGAGAAAGGACTTAGATTTTTGTATGAGTGGGGTAAGGATTTTCTCCAGGAACCTAGCGATGGGGGATAGAAGGGAGTCGGTGGAGGCTACGATAGGCCTACCGGGTGGATTCTCCAAGTTTTTGTGGACTTTAGGTAGCGTATAGAATACCGGAACAATGGGGTCCGGATTCGTGAGAAAATTACATGTTTTTTGATCCAGAACCCCAAGATGTAAATATCTGTGAAGAACAATTTCAATCTCATGGCGAATAGTGGAAGAAGGGTCCTTATCCAACACCTGGTATATAGAACCATTGCTGAGTTGTCTAGTGATCTCTGTTAAATACATAGTCTTATCCATAATAACCAGGGCCCCACCCTTGTCGGCTGGTTTGATTATGATGGATTTATCATTTTGTAGGTTGGAGAGAGAATGTCTCTCTACCACCGACAGATTGGGTGGGTGAAACAAGGTACCCTTCTCAACACTATTTTTAAAGGACGCAAAAGAGTCCTGTACAAAACCAATGAAGGTTTCCACAGCGTGGTAGGAATGTGGAGGTCTGAAATGACTCTTTTGACGTAGGCCTAGGTTGGATGAAGACAGTAATTTAGGGTTACATATAGCGACAGCATTATCACACACAGGGGGAGTTACAGCAAAATGTGCTTTGAGTCTGATCTGACGGAAGAAACGCTGCAGGTCCATGTCCAGGTCGAAGGTTCGACAGCGGTATGAGGGACAAAAGGAAAGTCCCTTTTGTAGCAGGGAGTGTTCTGCTACACTCAGAGTCCTAGACGAGATGTTAATGACCAAGTTCTCCATACCTTCGATCTGGTGGTTCGGCTTGAGTCCTGGTTCCTTCTTTGATTTCTGTCCACGTCGCGTCTTCTTCTTGGGTAACGATGACCTAAAAAAGATGAGGAAGAAGAGGAAGAGGGAAGGGGTAACAAAACACTTTCTACAATATTAGAAACAGTCTCTGTCAGAAGCAGTCTCTGTAAAAGCTCCTTTTTGAAAACCAGTAGGAAGCACCTTTAAGAAGGTGCAAACTATATACAAGACAGTTTGTGAATCATTCACCATCCATGATTCTGCAGTTCTTTAAGGCAACAGGCAACGATTATCTTGTGCAAAAACACAGGATCCCTTTAACATGGGACCCCTTTAAGAAATAACCCTGGACGGGTTTTAAAGCAGCAAAAGAGTTAAAGAACTATATACAATCAGTGTTCCTGTTTGGTGGGTTCTTTTGCAGTTCTGGAGGTAGCACTGGTGGAGGTAGCCCTTTAGCGTACAGGCGGCTACCAGGTGCTACATATGGGGCTCCCTCACTCCAGATGGGGGTCTGGGTGCCCACTGAGTTCTGTTCTGGAATAACCTTGGCACAGGTTAGTAGGTTCTGTAGTTACCGCAGTCTCTGTGGTGGTGACAGTACACACGGTGGTCCTTGTAAAGGTGCAGGTAGGGGTAACTATGCGTAGTGAGAGTGGCTGCAGTTTTGGCACAAGGTGGCGCTGTTGCCACAGGAGGAGGCATAGCTGGTGTTTTAGAGCTGGGTGCCATAGGGCCTCTGCACTTGTGGACATTCAGAGCAAACCAACCCTTTTCATCAAGGTGCCTGGTGTAGGTGACACTATCTCCTGGATACAGGTCCCTATCCGGGTGTCCTTCCCAGAGATGGGATTCCACGTCCCTCCGGTTGACGAATATTTCAGCGTACAACCCCTGCTCTTTTATGAAGCCCCATCCTCCTATCAGTTTGAAAGTGACTACGGTGCCCTGCTTATGCGGGGCCTGGCTAGCGGTGCGGTCCTTACGGGTCTGGGCTTTGACCTGCAGATCCCGCTCATCAAAGGCTCTGCGCTGGGCCTGGTGTCTCTCCTCTTTTTCTTCCCACCTGCGGGCGAGCTGGGACTGGTAGTCCTGCCAACTTAAGACCTCTGCAGTCTCTCCCTTCTGCTTCTCCGCCCCGGGGAACCCCATAAAGTCTGGTCCGGGATTCACCCAGCGGTACATGACTCTCTCCGCATGGATCTCACTAGGCAGGCTGGCGGGTTGGATCGGGGCCTTTAAAAACTGTTCCATCCCCGTGGCCTGGTCCCAGGGCTCGAAATGTTGGAGCCGGCTGGTACCGCAGGGAGGTGGCGCTGCTACGGGGCCTATCAGCAGTCCCTTGGTCACCGGGGCAGGGTCGGTGTCCTTACCTGCCACATCGGTGTCTTCGGTGCCGGTCGGTTCCGTTGGTGGCGGAGTCTGTAGCGGTGCTGGCAGCGGCTCTGGAGGGGATGCCGCAGGCAATGCTGGAAGCGGACCTGGGAGCGGTGCTGATCAATCTTTCTTGGGCGCCGTCCGACATGCAGCCTTTGCGCTCAGCCGCATCTGCAGGAGCTGGTCTATTAACTCCTCCACGCCGGTCTGCAGGAAGTCGGGGCCAACAGGTGATGCCCGGCCGCGGTGTCTCTCCAGGTAGCTGGGGGAGCCCTCTGCTTCTACCCCACGGTCTGGTTCCAGGCGGCTGGCCATGGCGTCGTCCTCGTGGCTGGCTCCTTCCTGGTCTTTTTCCCACTCTCTCCTCTGGGGGCGGTTTCTTTTTCTTTGTCTCCTCCCTCCATTGAGGATCAGGAGGCGGACCTCGGCTGCTGACGGACACGTCCTCAAGGAACAGAGGTATTTGGACTGGGCGGCCATTATTTTTCACGCTCTCAGTTCATGCCTACGAAGGCACGCCCTTCTTCTCCTGCGCTCCTCGTGGTGCTATAATGGTGGCAGTTTTGGTGGGAATTTTGGCGGTCTTTTGCAATACACAGTCCTTTAGTAAATCACAGTTCAAGCACAATTCTGGCACAGTTCTTAGGCGCACATGACCCGATTTTCAGGCTTAAGTAGATCCTGTTTGTGACCCCAAAACTTGGAGTGCCCCCATGGGCAAGGAGTACTCGGTACCGGGTCCTTCGGTTCACGGGGGATGTCCCGGTAGCTGACTCGGTCCGTGGTTTTTGGGTCGTCCGTGTAAAAGGGGAAGGTCTTTAAAGGGGAAATGTTCGTGTTCATGACGCCACCTGTGGTATTCGGTCAGGGTGACCAATGCTGCTTTAAGGGGTCCGCTAGGGTGATGTTATGGCAGCTAGATGGTATACCTTCCCAAAGGTGAAGTGTGTCCCCAGGGCTTCCCAGTGTGTAGATGGTGGATGGTGTGAGGCGCAGTGAAGAACGAGGACACAAGGTTGCAGTCTCTTTACCTTTTACTGAAGGCTTCAGCATTCACAGTCCAGGGTACCAGACCACAGGGCAGGCAGAGTCCGGCCGGTTTGGAGGCAAATCCAGAGTCCCCTTGTCCAGGTAGAAATCAGTAGCCTTCCTCTAGCGCCGTGGTGTTGTAGTACCTTACTGCTAAGCATCCCATAAGGTCCTCACAGATGTTGTAGATGTTATGTTTCTCTCTCTGTCCCCCAGATGGATAGGACAAACCTGTGTGACCGGTGGCTTGAGGCCTACCTGGATTCAGTTGTCTTTCTTTGCCTCCAAATGAAACATCACTCTCCCCTAGAGGAAAATGACATTACTGCAACGACCAGGACCCTGTTACCCAGACCTCCCTGGTTGAGCTAAGATATTGTTTGAACTGCCTTATAAGCATATCTATCTGTGTTTTGGACTAAGCAAGGACTTATGCGTGTCAAGTATCCTCAAGAATAATTGTGCTTCATAGACTTTCTGCGTGATTGCGTTTTCCTCTGAAGTTTCCTATAGACTGCTGAGCTGCATTTGATATTTGCACCAAGTGTTGTGGACTTGAGTTTCTCTCTGCACCTGTTTGAATCACCGTGTGATAATATAGACTTATAAAACTGTGTCCTGTAGTTGTCTTGTTCCACGCAAAGAGTCTCCTGAGTTATTCCCTATAATTATTACAGGATACTCTAGCCTAAAAAAAAAAAGGAGACTGCTGGAACAATGAATGCAGAAAGCAGACTAGAGCAGGTGTTTTCCATAATTAGATCACTGCAGAAAGATGTGTAAGGTCTGCAAAAGAAGTTTGGAAGCTTTGAACACAATCAACAAGTGTTTGGACAGACTTTGCAGGACTTAAGCACCCGCATGGAAGCCCAGGAAAACAAACTTGCTGGCATAGAGTCCCAGTATGGACGAGCTTTTCAGGACATAAGCACGCAAATAGCTGCACAAGCGACTTTTCCCTCTGGGCAACCGTCACCAGCTAGCCCCCATTCAGATTTAATGGTGACAAATTTCGTGGCTTTGTGAATCAATGTATGCTATATTTTGATGTGCATGCTGACAGTTTTCCAAATGATAGATCCAAAGTATTGTGTGTAATAATGCTGCTGACCGCACGAGCGCTCGCCTGGGCGAATTCGATGATTGAGTCTCGTGACCCACGGTTAAATAACTTGGATGATTTCTTGGTCGCTATGGCATTAATGTTTGATGATCCTAATCGCCGTGCAACCGCTGAATCTGCTTTATTGTCTTTACGCCAGGCAAAACGTTCTGTTATTGAGTATGCTACTGAATTCAGGAGATTAGCGGTAGATACCAATTGGGACAGTTATGCACAATTGCCTATTTTTAAAAGGGGTCTGTCTAGTATTGTAAAAGATGAACTAGCTCGCTCTGAGTCACCACGAGAGTTAGAGACATTTATACAGCATTGTGTGCGCATTGACATTCGCCTTACTGAGCGTAGGCAGGATAAGTTTGCTGCATATAACCGTATTTCCAACTTTTCCCTTCCTTCCAAAGATCCTGCAGGTAAAACATCTCGAGAGGTGGAGGAGGTGCCCATGCAAATTGATTCCGTTCAGAGGCGCGAGATCAATGAGCGCCGGGAGCATCACCTTTGTGAAAGTCTATGTTTCTACTGCGGCCAGTCTGACCATTTCTTGATCAATTGTCCTAAGTGTCCTAGACGGCCTAACAAGGTGCTAGCAGCAGTAGGGGAGTATGACAACTGTGATGATGAATCTGACATCTCTGAATGTAGCCTGCCTTTAAACGCTGTATTCCATTCACTTTCTATGACTTCACCCCCCAAGGAGCTTAAGGAAAAGAACTCTCACTGTTCTCTCCCTATTAATATCCTGTGTTCAGGACAGTGGATTTCCAGTGCAGCTATGATTGACTCTGGTGCAGGTGGCAATTTCCATAGCCAGCTTAATTACATGTGGGGGTTGCCTGGTTGCTAGGGAATCCCCACATGTACTTATGCTGGCTAACAGATGTAAATCATTCAGCTGCGGCAATAAAAACTAAAACTCCGAGCACTATAAAATACTCGGAGGTCACCCGAGCATGCTCGAGAAATCTCGAGTAACGAGTATATTCGCTCATCACTATTTGTGACAAAATACATGTTTCTTTTTTCTGTTCCTTATACTTAAATATAATTTGTGTATATGCTATGGTAAGATGATATTTGGTTTGTTATAACCACATTGCTGGTTATTAGCTCACAATCTTTTTTTAATCTGGTGTTCCCAAATTATACTTGAACGAAAGGACTATATGGTACATGGATAGTGTCCCCTTTTTTTCCTCCTGGATGTGACCGCACTTTAATATGTAATGTATTTTTAAGTGTTTTCATTAATAAAATTACTGTTTATTATTCTAATTGGTGGTTCGTGGTTACTCCATCTTTTGTTTTGAGATTTTGGGAGTACTCCACCTCCTTATGATTCTCTTTATTTACAGTTGTGCACAAAAGATTACATACCCCTGTCCACACTGCCAAAAGTACCAATACCTGGTTTAAAAACAACAGTATCACTGTGCTTGATTGGCCATCAAACTTGGCCTGACCTTAACCCCATTAAAAATCTATGGGGTATTGTAAAGAGGAAGATGAGAGACACCAGACCCAACAATGTAGACAAGCTGAAGTCTGCTATCAAAGCAACCTGGTCTTCCATAACACCTCAGCAATACCACAGACTGATCGCCTCCATGCCTCTCTGATGCAGTGATTGATGTCAAAGGAGCCCCGACCAAGTATTGAGTGCATTTACTAAACATACATTTCAGTAGGCCAACATTTCGGATTTTAAAATCATTTCCTTAAGCTGGTGTTATAAAGTATTCTAAGTTACTGAGATAATGATGTATGAGTTTTCATTGGCTGTAAGCCATAATCATCAACATTAACAGAAATAAACACTTGAAATACATCACTCTGTTTGTAATGACTCTATATAATATATGAGTTTCACTTTTTGTATTGAAGAACTGAAAAAAAATAACTTTTTGATGATATTCTAATTTTGTGAGATGCACCTGGACATACACACACATAAAAAAACAAGCACAGACACATACATATACACATATACATACACACAGAACATCACACATATTAATCTATGATATCAGGTGTTCTGCTGAACAGTGGAGGAGGTCGGCCACAAAGTTCAAAGATCAGCTGGATAGGGCTGCAGCAACCACTGTGGGGGATGGGGACACAGCAGATTGGACTGATATCAGTCCGCTGCTGCAGTGCTGTCCCATGCAGTGAGCCCTCCTCCCCTGACCTCTTCTCTGTGAGATGCTGCGGGAATGGAACAGTGGAGGGAGCAGAATACACACTGTAAGTCCTACTCTTCCTCCACTAATGTCTCCTGTGTGCTGTGCGGCCGGGCCCCCTGACTATAGGTGCGCACTCACCATTGGGGGGCGCCATGCTGTAGGACAGAGCTGGCAGCCAGTGAGTGCTCTCATCAGTCTGGTGGGGAAAGCGTTCATTGGCCAGCGTCTCTCCCTGCATGACACGCCCCCTTTTTCAATTCTTGCACCCTGCACACTGCCCTCTCTCTCAGGCTCTAGGTATCAGAATGATTACGAGCGGGAGTGAGGGGGGCCAGGAGCTGTTTGACACCAGGCCCCTCTCACTCCCACCCATAATCTTGACTGAGTGGCCCCATAGCTGCTGCGTGGTCTGCCACTATGGGCAATACGCCCCTGCCTGCAAGGGCCACCCTCCACCTCCGGGCCCTAATGCAGTTGCAATGGGTGCAATGGCGGTATGTCCGCACTTGGCCTCATAGGTACATATGAGGCTCTAAGATCTCAGTTAATGTAAGGTCACTCTGGGCATTGCGGTCTTTACACAAACTAGTAATTACAGTCACCTGAAACTGGCCTTATTCACAGGGAGATATGCACATAAAAAAGAAAAACTGAGGAACTATATATATAGTTCTCTCAGTGATTGGGATCGACACTGTGTCAGCATCCTTCTCCATCACAGGAAGTTGCCTCTGAACTATAAGATGCACACACTTTTAAGCAAGATTTTTTTCTTGCTAAAAAGTGTTTCCAATAGTCCAAAAAATATGGCCTATTGTGGATTTAAAAAGTCTGCATAGCCCTGTTAAAATGTTAGGCTTTTGTCTTTAAAAAAAAACATGCCAAGAATAAGTTCAAAACTTTTTCCACCTTTAATGTCATCCATAACCTGTACAAATTAATTGGTGTGCCTCTGCAGTTGTAAATAAGCATTACCAGGTTGCTAGACCACTCAGAGGTGCTCTCCACGCCAACCCTAACTTTGGGCTGAACCCCTATCTACGCCTCTGTGCAAGACTGATGGATTTTAGAGCTTTGTTTTTAACAAGGTAAAAAACTGTCTATTACATGAGACCAAACTTATAATTCTCAGAAGTAAACAGTAAGGTTCACCATGTTATTGGATTGTGCATAGAGATATAGGTATATCTTTTCTATACTCAAAGACTAACACTGACTAACACTTTAACACTGATGTGTGAAATTGTTAAAAACACTAGTCTCACGAATATCTTGATGTGTAAACAAGCTTCCGATCATCCGATGAAGGAGCAAAACGTTCTTTTGAGCAGCACAAGAGATCATATTTCTCAGCTCTGCATTGTCCTATGAAAATGGCACCCTCACTACCAAAAACTATGGCAGCCAATGTGAACTGAGCGGTCTAGTTTAGGTCGCTCAGTGTGCATCGTTCACTTTGGTCTGACAGTGAAAATAGGCATTTAAAGGACCGCTGATCGGTAAAAGTTTACTGTTAGGCGGTCTTATCATGTTGCTGAGTGGTCCATGTAAACGATCCTTTAATTTTATATGGGGATTAAAACATCCTGACTACTTGGATTTTGCAGATCGGGCAGCCAGGACCCATTACTGGATCATAGCCTGACAGGTTCTATGTGTTCTTGAGTTTACATCTAAACCATTTGCAGAGCAAAAACCAATCGATGTTGCGCCACTCGACTTGGTACATAATATATATACAATAGTGACACCTAGTGGTAATAGGTGATAATGTCAATACACCATAGTCTAGAGACGGCAGATAATAAATGATAGAGGATGGAAGAGGATCATCAGCAAAGAAAAAAGGTGAGGACAAAACAGAAACTAAGGTTAATTCCATCTAGAAATGTACATGTGAAAGCATATGAAGTAAGAGAATAACTAGGGTTGAGTGAAACGGGTCGGCCATTTTCAGAAGTCGCTGACTTTTGGCAAAGTCGGGTTTCATGAAACCCGACCCGACCCCAGTGTGGGGTCGGCCATGAGGTCGGCGATCTTCTGAATCTGGTATCAGAATTCCGATACCGAGTTCCGATATGTTTGCGATATCGGAAATCGGTATCGGAACCCATATTTAAGTGTAAAATATAGAATCAAAATAAAAAATATTGATATACTCACCCTCGGACGCGCCCTGGTACTAACTGGCAGCCTTCCTTCCTAAGAATGAGCGCGTGAATGACCTGCGGTGACGTCGCGGCTTGTGATTGGTCGCGTGAGCGGTCACATGGGCGGCCGCGACCAATCACAAGCCGTGACATCATCTAAGGCCCTTCACGCGCTCATTCTTAAGAAGGAAGGCTGTCGGAAAGAAGCAGGGCGCGTCCGAGGGTGAGTATATACCTAATAGGAATATACTCACCCTCGGCTTCTTTCCGGCAGCCTTCCTTCCTAAGAATGAGCGCGTGAAGGGCCTTAGTTGACGTCACGGCTTGTGATTGGTCGCGGCCGCCCATGTGACCGCTCACGCGACCAATCACAAGCCGTGACGTCACCGCAGGTCATTCACACGCTCATTCTTAGGAAGGAAGGCTGCCAGTTAGTACCAGGGCGCGTCCGAGGGTGAGTATATCAATATTTTTTATTTTGATTCTTTATTTTACACTTAAATATGGATCCCAGGGCCTGAAGGAGAGTTTCCTCTCCTTCAGACCCTGGGAACCATAGTATCCCATTGCACTGCATTGGGTTTCGTGTTTCGGCCGACCCCGACCCCGACTTTTTTATAGGATCGTCCGATTTCACTCGACCCGACTTTTGAGAAAGTCGGGTTTCGTGAAGCCCGACCCGATCCTATAAAAATAAAAGTCGCTCAACCCTAAGAATAACCTCGGGATATGTCATTCACTGCAATGAACTCGACAGATACTAGACCCCATGGGTTGAAGATGGAAAAAATGAACATATATTAGTTATGTATATAATTTCTGTGTACTCGTACCATGTATCTGTGACTCTGCTGTTATCAATCCTGTGCAAGGCCTCATTCACACGTTTGTGTTTAAACACGTACATGAAAAAATGGTATCGGTGTCATCAGTGTTTTGCATCAGTGTATGGTCCCTGTGTCCATTTTTACCATCAGTGTATGGACTGTGTGCCCATTTTTACCCTCAGTGTGTCATCAGTGTATGGGTCGTGTGTCCATTTTTACCATTAGTGTTTGGTCCGTGCATCCGTTTTTACCATTAATGTGTCATCAGTGTATGGTTCATGTGCCCATTTTTACCATTAGTGTTTGGTCCGTGTGTCTGTTTTTACCATCAGTGTACGGTCCATGTATCTTAATTTCCCGTCAGTGTGCCATCAGTGTATGGTCCACGGGCTCGCTTTTCCCATCAGTGTGTCATTAGTGTTATATGGTCCATGTTCCTGTTTTTACCATCAGTGCACGGTCCATGTGTCAGCTTTTCCCATCAGTATATCATCATTGTACGGTCCATGTGTCCGCTTTTCCCATCAGTGTGTCATCAGTGTATGGTCCATGTGTCAGCTTTTCCCATCAGTATATCATCATTGTACGGTCCATGTGTCCGCTTTTCCCATCAGTGTGTCATCAGTGTATGGTCCATGTGTTGGCTTTTCCCATCCGTGTGTCATCAGTTAATAAAACGAAGAAACGGAGTATAAAAATCCCACAAAACATACTAATCATAAAAAGGGGAAATTATTAATACAATTATGAATACAAATCAATAAATAACAAACATTGTAGCCCATACAGTGAGGAAATATGGAGGCCTCATGAAGGTACGCTGGTTTAGGTAGGAAGAGCTAAGTACATCCAGAGCAAGTTATCTATCAATGACCGTAATTACATAATACCATCCGCATGGCAAAAAGTTTTGACAATCTAAATGGGTGCCGAAGGCAGTATCCCGCAAATCACTCCCAGTCAATTGGTCATTCATATATGCTTAACCATAAGTAAGTGGATGGCTCTCCCACTTGCCCTAGCAGCCCCCTGACACGCGTTTCACGGTCAAGCTTTTGATGCAGATGGTATTATGTAATTACGGTCATTGATAGATAACTTGCTGTGGATGTACTTAGCTCTTCCTACCTAAACCAGCGTACCTTCATGTGTCCTCCATATTTCCTTCTTTTGAGAGTCAGGTCCCTTTTGAGTACCCCACTACAGGGATGTGACAATGACCAGATTACTTAAGGACTTTTGAACCACCTGGTATATCTCCACTAGGCCAACCAGGTCATCCGCATTCTGGAGGTCTCTCTTGGCAACCCAGGTCTGCACCGGCCTAGGAAGGAAGTGGCTAAATCTGTCCATAAGAATGCGCTCAACCGCACATATGAGATGTCACCTGCACTTGCGGGAGGGGTGGTCGCTTTGCCACAGATCACCTTGATCAGGAGCATTAACTGCTGCTGGAATTGTTTCTGTTGAAGCTGCTGCTGTTTCTGTTGCCGCTGGAGATTATGCTTTAACATCTCCTCCATGTTTTTTGTTTTTAATCCTGTAGCCGCCTTCACCCAAGACATGCAGTTTGTCCACAGCCATCAAACGTGCTTCCTGGGGAAGTTGCCCGCTCTTCTACATCAACTGTGGGAGATCGACTCACTCGGCTGCTCAAAGATGTTGTCATAGGAACACTTTAAGTTTTCAACTGGTTTATGAAAATCATACTGCATAAACCAGTCCAAAATTAGGTTTATATAATGGGAAATTAAAATAGCATACACTACAGTCTGTGTGGCTGCGGGGATCCACCCGCTCAGGGAAAAAAAACAAGGTTCAGCTGTCTTTAACACAAGCACAGCTCTGGAGATCTGATCTGTTTGCGTTCCTGCGCGGTCGGCGGGCATGTCAAAACGCCACATGCGGATGGATCCGCATACAACGCATGTCCCTGCATACTTAATGTTAAAGATAGGTACGCAAAATGCATGAGGAAGTAGGCAGACCGTAGGCGGAGTTTAAGGGAGGAAGTACACAGTCATATGCAGACCAGCCAAACGCAAATGTGAAACCGGCCTTAGGTATTGTAACAAAGAGTGTCACGCCCAGAGTGTCACTGTTTTCATGAACCATAGTATAGTCATGGCTACATTAGCATTTTCTTACCTGCATCTGGTGGGGGCATATGAGTCTTTGTACAGGGCCTCGCTGATACACAACTTTTCAGACTGTCTGGACTTCTGGGACATTTTTTTCCCTCTGAATTAATTGTACCTGATGTTAGGGGGTGGGTATAAGCACGGATTCCCTTCTAGGGGGCTGATTCCCTTCCAGGGGGCTGATGAGAGGTAGAACAATCAGCCACATGTTTGATTTGGTAGTTGGTGTTGTGTCCTGTGAAGGGCCAGGATCTGTTGCTGAGGCCAGATCCTGATGCCAGTGCATGGATAAAAGATTGGAGATCAGTTTTCACGTGGAATTGTGATGTCTTGCCCACCCTACTACAGTAGATTTGAGGAACTAGTCTAAGGACTGTTGTTGCATTTTACTTGGCTTCAGATTACTGGGTGGCACCTCCCGAATTTCTTCCTTTTGTGCGGCCATATTGCAAGAACCATATCTATGTTTGCTGTATTCTTCCTGTCTTAATAAAGGTCTTTTGGATTGTTCACCAGTGTGCCGTCTCTGCCTGCTCTGTCACACCATATCACAAACTGGTTGGCAGCAGATACATCAGAGCAGAGGAAATGGAAAACTGCTGCCTGGCAACAAATGGAACCTGTATCACAGAATACAAGAATTGGACTGTAAGGAACCTACAAACAAAGGCACGCCAATTAACTGTTACAAAGGACTGTCCAAAGATCAACTAATTGAGCTTTTAGAATGAGCTAGCCTTCAAGATGACACTGGAGAAGGATTCCTAGAGAAATTAGAGGAAAGATGGGACCTGGAGGTAAATACCAGTAAAAGTAAGTGGGTTGTGTGGTGTGAGGAGGAGGTGGCATTGCTTGAGGAAAAAGCCATCCTAGGCCATTCGGAGAGCTTATGAAAGGCAGCTCGCTGTGGTAGCAGCTAGAAGCTCCTGGCAGATATTCACCACAACATCCACCATGAGGGAATTCCCAAGAGTGTCCCGCAAGGCCATTTAATGTGGTTTCAGGGGACATTGAGGATTCTTGCAAGACTTTGAACACCAATGTCAGTTAATAGAAGTTCCAGAAATGGAGTAGGTCAGACATCTGGTGGGGTTCTTATAGGATGGAGCTGCAAAAGCATATCAAGCTATGGATCCTTGGTGGAACTACACATATGAGGACATTAAGGAAACCATCCTGGAACATTATGCGGACACTCCTGACACTTACAGGACTCAGTTTTGCGTGTTAGCCTGTAACAGGGAAGGCTCTTTTAAATTGAATACCCATAGAATCAAAAACAGGTGTGTCATTGCTGGCTGGAGGAAGAGAGGACCTTAATTTGGGAAACCATCTTCCAGGTCATCCTAAAAGAACAGTCATTTGCCAAATGTCCCATTGAGATCAGGGAATGGATGCGTAAGAGACAACCAGTGACGGTAGAACAAACTGCCCCTTTACCTGATGAGGTTCTCACCATATAGCATCAATGAAAAAAGGTACTGGGGATGGAGAAAAAAATACCAGTACCTTGTTCAGTCCCCAAAGTTCATTGTCCCACTAGTCCATCACCTCATGTTGATAACCATGTGAATCTCCTTCCAGCTAGCCCTACCTCATCCTCTGTAATGTGACAAGAAGAGAAAGTAGTAGAGTGCATACTTTATAGTTGTGGGTATCCAGGGCATCTGCTGGCCACATGCCCAGCTCTCCAATGGAGGAGTTGTCCTCAAGCCCAACAACTAGCTCATGCACCTTCACATTGATATCAGCCTCCATGTTCCCTTACCTCCTTCCCCAGAATGCAAATGGGAAGGAGTGCAACACAGCGCAGATGTTATGGTTGTGGGCCTGGGCATCTGTAAGACACCTGCCTTTATTGTCGATTGACAAATGAACCTGCACCAAATTAGCCTATTAATTATCTACAGCCAACAACGGAGGAAGAGGTGTCACCACTACAAGTTAACTTGCCAAATCACTCAGAAACCCATGTTTGATTATTGTGGGTTTATGGGGTGCGGACACATCCATGAATTCCTCTAATCATCAAAGAAAACACAGGCGGCTGGGCTGGACGGCCCAAGAGTTCTTGGTTTTTGAGTCTCTGGGGCAATTCTCGCCATAGCTGATCCTAGAGTGGTATGTTCCAATGGCGATACAGCAAGGCCCTGGGAGTACCATTGAATTTGCTCGAGCCCAATGACTGAATATCCCAAAAGCAAATGTAGAACTGGACTTTGGCTTTGGGGGTTCAAGCAATTCGTGGTTGAGCTCATGCGTGACCTGCCCGCTAATATTCTAGAAAATTATGTGGGAGATCTACAGTGCTGATTTGTGGGTGCAGGAAGCATAGTTTAAGTCAAAGAAGATGTGAAATGGAGCCCGGCCCTTGAACCCTACAACTTTAACATATAATATAGAAGAGGAGACCAACATCAAAATGCTAAAATGCTGATGAATTGTTCAGATAGGAGGAGCCATAAGTCATGTCTACGTGTACTTCATAGAATCATAGAATGTTAGAGTTGGAAGGGACCTCCAGGGTCATCGTGTCCAACCCCCTGCTCAATGCAGGATTCACTAAACCATCTCAGACAGATGTCTGTGCAGTCTCTGAAGACTTCCATTGAAGGAGAACTCACCACATATTGTCGCAGCCTGTTCCACTCAGTGATCACCCTCACTGTCAAAAAGTTTTTTCTAATATCTAATCTGTATCTTCTCCCTTTCAGTTTCATTTCATTGCTTCTCGTGTTTCCATGTACAAATAAGAATAATGATGATCCCTCTACACTGTGACAGCCCTTCAGATATTTGTGCACAGCTATTACATCTCCTCTAAGTCTCCTCTATTACATACATCCCAACCGTCCCGCATCCCGCGGGACTGTCCTGATTTTGACAGTCAGCCCCGCGATCCCAGGAGGGGCATTAGTTGTCCCGCACTACGCAAGGTTTAAAGAAGTGTCAGTTAGAAATGTCACATAAACATATATGGCGACTCTTACTACAGATAATAACATAAAAAAGGAGAACCGAGAGTCAAAACTGGCCAATAAAGGTTTCACAAAAAACTTGTATTTATTGAAAAAAGATCGGTCACATAAACATCAGTGTACCATACAGTAATAAATAATTAGTAAGAAACACATAGCGACTATATCCATGTATACATCAAAATGATCCAGGTACAAGAACAGAACAGAAGTAAGTATAATAAACACTGCTTTAAATCATGCGTGCAGGAGTAATGCCATACACACATAGGATCAGCTGTTTAGGCCATGCGGTTGTTAGACCAAATGGTATACTTCATATTAGCGATATTCTAAGAGTCACCACATGTCCCTAATATGCCGGTAATAACATCTAGATCAAAATACACAAGTAAATTACCCATGTGTGTAAGGAAGTCCTGTCTGAGTCCTGGATACCGTAACCCAACGTTTCGCGTTCAATCTTTGTCGCTTCCTCAGGGGGTGACAAAGATTGAACGTGAACGTGTTACTCCTGCACGCATGATTTAAAGCAGTGTTTATTATACTTACTTCTGTTCTGTTCTTGTACCTGGATCATTTTGATGTATACATGGATATAGTCACTATGTGTTTCTTACTAATTATTTATTACTGTATGGTACACTGATGTTTATGTGACCGATCTTTTTTCAATAAATACAAGTTTTTTGTGAAACCTTTATTGGCCAGTTTTGACTCTCGGTTCTCCTTTTATGTTACTAGGCAAGGTTTGTTGCTGTTTTTTTTTTTTTATAAAAGCTGGGCCACCTCCCGCCCGCCCGCCTCCCACCCACCCTCCTTGAAGACGATACTCACCCTGCTCCAGCGATGCCTGGTTCCGGCTTCTGCAGCGCTCCTGAATGAGCTGTCACGTTGTACCGCTCATTAGAGTCATGAATATACAGTCTTGAAAGAAAAAAGTGTAGCAGCACTGCCTCATATGCGAGATAAATCGTGGAATTCAGAATTCACATGAAGAGCCCAATATATCCAGGAGGTGCTCGCATCCAGAAAGGAGACAATAGTATGCAATGAAAAAATAGAAAAGAATGCGGCAACACTCACCGGACCTGTGATACAGACTTGTCCTTTTTATTGAAGCAATGTGAACATATCTTCACGGCACGGGGGAGACAACGGTGAGTGAGGTGAGCGGGGAGAGGACGACGGCCGTTTCACGCCAACACCGGCGCTTCCACGGGTCCACACTGAGAGGAAGTGACGCCCGGGGAGGTAAGTGTGAAACACCGCCCTCCCATCGTAGCTACCCCCAATCAGCGTGAGCAACATCAGGTGCAAATTAAAATACTAATTAAAAACATACATATAAATATAAAACAGGGGTAAATACATAAAACACAATATGTCTTCGCCCTTAAAACGGAATCACGGTGCTAAGAGAGACTATTTAACTACTGAGTCGGACTCTAGTCTCAGTGAAAGTGGCACCAATAATATCGATTCCTCTGAAGAGGTGAATTCAGAATTTCCTTCTTCCTCTTCGCTCCCTTTAGGAGGAAAACCCGGAGAAGTCAACGTAAACACCGCCCCAAGAGGACGGAACAAGAGGAAATTTGTCTCCTGGAGATAAACGCAGTGCATAACGCAGATTGCGTTGTAAATTTGACTCAACGTGAATTGGATCCTGTCCATTTATCATTATTGTCAAAAGGCTTGAATTTTTGCATACCCGTTATTTTCGATTTTCCTACTTTTCAGACTGACTTATTCAAAGCCACCAGAAAAATTCATCTACATAAATCCTTTTCCACAAATACTGTTAATCCTGTGGTTCGAGAAGGTGAACAACCTTGTCACGTGGGAGCTCTCGGTTTTATGGCTGGAGATAAAGAGGGAGTCTTGGCTGATATGCGAGAGGATGCTATGCTCCTCCTAAGTATTACCGACAAAACAAATGAAATTGGGGATCCTATACCTGTCACCACTGGTCCTTTCCTTGGTGGAATTCCCTCAACATACATGCCCCCTATTTCTCCTGGAAATATGGTAGACTTATTCGAAACATTGGTACTAAAAGACATGGAAGCTCTCATGTACAAGAAATCACCCCCTAACTTGACTGTGGCTGAAAGAAAAGCTTTAAAGGACATGGCAGAGTGGACAGATGTGATAATACGCCCAGCCGATAAAGGGGGCAAAGTGGTATTGATACCCAGGGAGGTTTGTATAGCAGAAGCTCATAGACAGTTATCGGACACAAATGTTTATGTTCAATTAAAGGGAGATTGCACACAAAAATATAAAGGGGAACTCTGCTCTTTTTTGAGAAAAGCGGTTGAGAATAAAATAATCACACAAAATAAAGCCGAAAAATTATTTCCTCAATTCCCCAAAAAACCTCATTGGTACTATCTCCCGAAAATTCACAAATCTATTACATCCCCCCCTGGGAGACCTATCGTGTCAGGGATCGGATCACTAACTGAGCCGCTTTCCCAATATATTGACTGGCTTTTACGCCCTCTTCTAAAGGACATCCCCTCATATATTAAAGATTCTTTTTTGAGACACATACAAAATATTAATTGGCAGCCGGGGTTCTCCTTGGCATCCATAGATGTGGTCAGTTTGTACACTAACATTCCACAAGATTTGGGCATCCGTTCCATCAGACGCATTCTAAATACCACTAACAACAGTCCAGGATACGTGGACTTTGTGTGTGAGGGTCTCCAGTTTGTCCTCACCCACAACGTGTTCAGTTTCCTCGACACCTGGTATAGACAGACCACTGGGACTGCCATGGGGACCCCGGCTGCATGTACTTTCGCCAACCTATTTATGGCGGTTTTTGAGGAGGACTATGTATATTCCAGTCTAAATATCTATCTTAAACACATCAGAGCATATCTAAGATATGTCGATGATGTGTTCTTGATATGGGATGGAACTGAGACCGAATTTGTCCAATTTGTTGATTTTCTTAATACAAAAAATACCGTGGGTATGTCCTTTACTTCGAATTTTGGCGGTGAAAAACTAGAATTTTTGGATGTGGCAATTAATATCCAGGACAATAAGTTATGTACGTCCATTTTTCGGAAACCGACGGCTATTAATTCACTTTTACATTTTGACAGTTTCCATCCCCCCATGTGAAAAAGTCATTGCCCTATAGCCAGTTACTGAGAACCAAGAGAATAAATAACACCTCCAGTGGTTTTCAAGAACAATCAGAAGAACTGTGCCAACGATTTCGTGACAGAGGATATCCAGAGCACATCCTATTAAACGCTGTTGAACAGGTTAATATCCATTCTAATACTACACATGCCAGACATAGTCCACCTAAACGTTTTAATTTTTGTTTCCAATACAGTTCTATGGACAGAGAAATCAGATCCGTAATAAGGAAACATTGGCATATCTTGGAGAGAGATAGGGATCTGGCTGGTATAGCTGCCGGCGGACCCCTCATTTCCAATAGACGAAGCAAAAGAGTAAGGGATGTGCTAGTCAGAAATCGTATAGTTGACAATAAAACCACTTGGTTAGAACGGATGACTCCGAAAGGGAACCATCGATGTGGACAATGTCGTTTTTGTGACTTCCACATTCAGGATACTGTTTTGAATATTGGCCCCTGCAGACATAGTGTCAAACAATTGATTACATGCAAAACAGATTATGTAGTATATGTGGTTTTCTGTCCCTGCAAAAGGTTTTACATTGGGAAAACGATAAGGAAACTTTATGTCCGTTTCAGGGAACATTATAAATCAATAGATTCTGGAAAAGGCGTTCCCAGGTTAATCCAACATATCCAGGAATGTCATGGAGGTAATCCCAATGTATTAACTTTTGCAGGTATTGAGAAGGTCTTTTTACCTAAACAAGGAGGAGACTTACAAAAATTATTACTACAGCAGGAAGCTAAATGGATTATGAGGACCAAAGCCACAGGTCCGGCTGGTTTAAACGAGAAAATAGATATGTCAGTGTTCTTGTGAAACATATGGGTATAATAATTATCACATTTCGATCTTTGATCAATGGAGAAGAAGCCTATATATAAAATACAACAGTCCGGCTCTGTTACTATATATTTATATATGCATTTTTTTGTTAGTGGGCCGGAAATATAGACAAACTGATATATGTACGGTTTTAAATTATAGTTACTTGGTATTCTCGTATCGAAATTTGTCTAAATATCGGTAAAAATCGTTAGATTTTTCTGTCACAAATAGGTATACCGAATAATCTCAGCGTGTACAGAAATGATTATGTGTTTGCTAGATTTATATTCCTGTGGACTCAGCTACTTTCAGGGCGAAGACATATTGTGTTTTATGTATTTACCCCTGTTTTATATTTATATGTATGTTTTTAATTAGTATTTTAATTTGCACCTGATGTTGCTCACGCTGATTGGGGGTAGCTACGATGGGAGGGCGGTGTTTCACACTTACCTCCCCGGGCATCACTTCCTCTCAGTGTGGACCCGTGGAAGCGCCGGTGTTGGCGTGAAACGGCCGTCGTCCTCTCCCCGCTCACCTCACTCACCGTTGTCTCCCCCGTGCCGTGAAGATATGTTCACATTGCTTCAATAAAAAGGACAAGTCTGTATCACAGGTCCGGTGAGTGTTGCCGCATTCTTTTCTATTTTTTCAGAGTCATGAATATGCGCATATTCATGACCTATAATGACCGGTATCACATGACCACTCAGGCAGGAAGAAGGTGCACTGCTGAGCCGGGAATCGGGACAGAGCGAGAGGGATGGCCGCGCGGTGAGGAACAGGTAAGTATGAGGGGGGGGAATGAGCCATGCATACGGGGGGGGGGGGAATGAGCCATGCATACGGGGGGGGGGGAATGAGCCATGCATACGGGGGGGGGAATGAGCCATGCATACGGGGGCAGGGGGGGGAAATGAGCCATGCATGGGGGGGAATGAGCCATGCATACGGTGGGGGAATGAGCCATGCATGGGGGGAATGAGCCATGCATACGGGGGGGGGAATGAGCCATGCATACGGGGGGAATGAGCCATGCATACGGGGGGGAATGAGCCATGCATACGGGGGGGAATGAGCCATGCATACGGGGGGGGGAATGAGCCATGATTTTGGGGGGGGAATGAGCCATGCATACAGGGGGGGGGGAAATGAGCCATGCATACAGGGGGGAATGAGCCATGCATATGAGGGGGGGGGGGGAAATGAGCCACGCATACAGGGGGGGGAAATGAGCCATGCATACGGGGGGGGGAAATGAGCCATGCATACGGGGGGGGGAATGAGCCATGCATACGGGGGGGGAATGAGCCATGCATACGGGGGGGAATGAGCCATGCATACGGGGGGGGGAAATGAGCCATGCATACAGGGGGGGAATGAGCCATGCATACAGGAGGGGGAAATATGAGCCATGCATACAGGAGGGGGAATATGAGCCATGCATACAGGGGGGAGGGGGAATATGAGCCATGCATACAGGGGGGGGAATATGAGCCATGCATACAGGGGGGGGGAATCTGAGCCATGCTTACAGGGGGGAATATGAGCCATACATACAGGGGGGGATATGAGCCATGCATACAGGGGGGGATATGAGCCATGCATACAGGAGGGGGGGTCATTATACAGTATTAAGCATCATGTGTGGCCATTATACAGTATGGAGCATAATGTGGCCATTATACAGTATGGAGCATTATGTGTGGCCATTATACAGTATGGGGCACTGTGTGGCCATTATACAGTATGGAGCATCATGTGTGGTCATTATACAGTATGGAGAATCATGTGGGGCCATTATACAGTATGGAGCATCATGTGCGGTCATTATACAGTATGGAGCATCATGTGCGGTCATTATACAGTATTGAGAATCATGTGCGGTCATTATACAGTATTGAGCATCATGTGGGGTCATTATACAGTATGCAGCATCATGTGCGGTCATTATACAGTATGGAGCATCATGTGTGGTCATTATACAGTATGGAGCACTGTGTGGCCATTATACAGTATGGAGCATCATGTGCGGTCATTATACAGTATTGAGCATCATGTGTGGTCATTATACAGTATGGAGAATCATGCGCAGTCATTATACAGTATTGAGCATCATGTGCGGTCATTATACAGTATGGAGCATCATGTGCGGTCATTATACAGTATGCAGCATCATGTGCGGTCATTATACAGTATGGAGCATCATGTGTGGTCATAATACAATATGGAGCATCATGTGTGGCCATTATACAGTATGGGGCACTGTGTGGCCATATTTTTTTGTTTATAATTATTGTATATGAAACAGTGTGATCAGCAGTGCTAAATGGGTGTGGTTGGGACGTGGATATGGGTGTGACTAATTATGAATGGGTGTGGTCAGAGGCGTGGCCTAAAATTTGCCTCCCTCCTTACCGTCTTCAAAAGTTGGGAGGTATGCTATTAGCCTTCCTTTTTGCAAGCTAAACATTCCCTTGACAACCAACCTGCTGAGGTCTCTTATCAGTACACAAGTTGAAGGAGGAAGGGTTTTGCAACAGTGTGTCATCCCCAGCCTGTTTTCATGGACCTTACTATAATCATGCCTACATTAGCATTTCCTGCATCTGGTGGGGTCACTTGTGTATTTGTTCCTTTCTGCAAGGTGCCTTGCTGATGCAAAACTTTTCAGACTGGCTGGAGACTGGACTTCTAGGATATTCTTTCCTTCTGAATTAAATGCACCTGATGGTTAAGGGGGTGGGTATAAGTACTTCTTCCCATCCAGGGGGCTAATTCCAAGAGAGGTGTAACAATATGCCACATGTTTGGTTTGGTAGTTGATGTGTCCCGTGAAGGACTAAGGCTATGTGCACACGCTGCTGATTACTCTGCAGATTTTTCCGGACTGATTTCTGTAAATCTGCAGGTAATCCGCACTGCAGATTTCCTGCAGAATTGCCGCGGATTTACCGTGTTTTTTTGCGGTGTTTGTGCGGATTTCACCTGCAGTTTTATACCTGCGGATTCCTATTATGGAGCAGGTGTAAACCGCTGCGGAATCCGCACAAAGAATGTGCACTGAGGATTTTGTTTTCCATAAGTTTACATGGTACTGTAAACGCATGTGAGTTGCCCTGCCAGGGCCGTGGGGTACTCAGTACCGGGTCTAGTACTTATGGGGACGTGTCACGGCGGCGACCCGGTCCGTGGCCCTGGGCGCCCATGTAAAAGGGGAATGTCTTTAAAGGGATTTGGTGAATAGAGTTTATGTTTGTGACACCACCTGTGGCATTCGGTCAGTGGGGACTGACGCTGCTTTAAGGGGTCTACTGGGGTGATGTTATGACAGCTAGATGGTATAACTTCCCACAGGTGAAGTGTTTCCCCAGGGCTCCTGGTGTGTAGATGGGAGATGGTGAATGGTGCAGTAAAGAACGAGGACACAGGTTTGCAGTCTCTTTTTAGGTTTACTGAAGACTTCAGGCAGCCACAGTCCAGGGTACCAGATCACAGGGCCGGCAAGGTCCGGCCAGTTTGGAAGCGAATCCAGAGTCCCCTTTACCAGGTGGAGTTAAAAGCCTTCCTCAAGCGCGGTGGTGTTGTAGTCCCTTATTGCCTATGGCTTCACATAAGGTCCTCACAGTTCTTCTCCCTGTCCCCCATATAGGATAGGACATAACCCGTATGACTGGTGACTTGAGCCTGTTTATAGGGACTCTAGCACGTCCCGGGCTCTATAGGTGTCACCGTGCCTCCTGGGTATTAAAGCAGACAGGTAACTTGCAGTTCAGCTGTCCTGCCGGTCTCTGATGTAAGTCGTAGAGTCCTTACAACCTCGGTGGTCCGGCTACCGGTTATGTGCGCCTCAGAAGGAGGCAGCCTGCTCTTAGCTGGTCTCCCCTGATGTTACTCTCCTGTGCTTTGCTTTCCTTCACACTCACTGAACAATGTTCGGCTTTCTGTATGTCTCTTTCCAGAAGCTGTAGTACTACAGACTACACGGCCCCTTCAGACCTTCTCACCCTCTAGAACGGTCTGCTTCCTTCTGTCTCTCTGACAATCTGCTCTCTCCTTCCCTCCAAATCCCAATATATATAGGGGAGTCACCTAGTAAATAGGATCAAAAGCTTCCCCTAGTGGCCTGGAGTGTGAAAATGTTGTGTGTATGGTGGTTACCTGATAAAAGAAATCCTTCATCGCTTCCAAACGTAACATCACTCTCCCCGTGAGGAAAGCAATGCTACTGTGACATCCAGGACCATGGGGCGCCAAATCTGGAAAACTGCTGCGAATCGGCAGCAAAATCCGCAGCGTGTGCTCATACCCTAATATCTGTTGCCATGGCCAGGTCCTGGTGCCGGTGTATGGACTATTAGAGATTGGAGATCAGTTGCCACATGTGAATGTGATGTCTTGTCCATCCTGCTGGATTTGAGGAACTAGTCTAAGGACTGTTGTTGCATTCTCCTTGGTGTCGTATCACTATTTGGCGCACCCAGATTTGTTCCTTTTGTGCGGCCACATTGCAGACTCTAAGAAATCATATCTATGTTTGGTGTTATATACTCCCAGTCTTAGTAAAGGTTTTTTGGATTGTTGAAAGGCCTGCTGTCCCTGTCCACTCTGTCACACACTTGTCACAGGTATGCCTTGGCTATGTAAACATAAACAAGTTACTGACTGGCACCAGGGCAATATGGTACACTGGAGCCCTGAGAGTCAGAACAAATGTATGTCTTTATCTGTGTAAATACTTTTATTTCCAAAAAATACAAAAGTAATACAGGAGTGATACCTTGTTGGCTAATAGTCCTTATCTGTGAATTTGTCATAAGCTTTATCCTGTGGTTCACCTGAAATATTTAGAAATGTTGCTTTTTTTCTCTGTCTGAATCTAAAAAAATAATCTCACATGGAATCTATGATTGTCCTATTGATTTGGCACCTAACTCCTTCCTCCCCAATGGTAAAATATAAAATATATAATCTGTTCGATCCAGAACATCAGGCTTTGAAATATTATATATAGCAGACAGTCTGGAAAAAAGGGTTTATGGGACCTTTAACATCCCTACTTAGGAGAGGTTTTATTTCTTATTCTTAAAAAAAGATAATGGTATCAGATCATGTATTGACTATTAGGAACTTGTCATGAGCTAAGTAACACTCCAGCTGTTTTTCAAAATTTTGTGAATGACATATTCAGATATATAAGTGGTCATTATATGGTTATCTATCTGGGTGACATTTTGGTTTACTCACCTTATATTGAGTCACACAGATGACGTGTATGTATAGTACTTTGAGGCCGGGTGCACATGTTCAGTAATTGGCAGCGCTTTGGACGTAGCACATTTTCCCTGCATCCAAAGCGCTGCTGTCTATTGAATGCAGGTGAATCCGCATGTGTTCATTGAACTGTGTGGATTCACTGCGTCCAATACATTCTATGGGTGAAATTTCTCAGGAAGAGAATTTGACATGCTGTGGTCTGGAGGGACGCGCCACTTCTCTTTCTCCACGGGTGAGCCGCAGTCGGCATGGGATGTCTTGAAATCCCATCTACTATGCTGTAACATCTGTCCGCTGCAGGTTGGACACTGCACAAGTACGCAGCATCCAACCCATAGCGTTTACTTATTGTGTGCACATACCTTAAAGATTCAGAGAGGAGGGAGTATTCGGCGGTGTGGGGGCTCCGACGATATTTTGTGAAAGCATGGAGCCATGACACTATCCATGTTTTCAAATGGGATGGACTTCGGGTAATGGCTGCCGATGGCCATTTTCCCAAAGTCCACTGTGTTGAGAACCATGGAAAGTGCAGAGCTCCAAGCTTTCACATAATATTAGCGGAAACCCAGCACCGCTGAACACCCCCTCCTACCAATCTGGGACGCACAACATCTCATGTCCGAACAACCCCTCCTCCCAGCCTGGGGCCCACAGCATCGCCCCACTCTTTCTGCCACTGGAACTCTGCCTCCTGTGATTCAGCTCTACTGCAGTGGCCACCCACGGTAAACTGTGGTAAAAGCGGATTATCTGATGCACCCAGATTTTATTAAAATAATATTTTTTCCTAATTTTATATCCAAAACTTGGGGTGCGTTTTATAATCCAGTGCGTTTTATAATCCGTAAAATATGGTAGTTGTTTGTTCCACCTCAATTTCATCTGCAGGTTTTTCAGGAATCCCATAATTTAGTACTTTCACCATGGGAGTAAGAATACTAACTAGGAACTTTTAGTGGCAGCCATTGTTCAAGATTGTAGGTAATATGTAATAGCATGGGAAATCTGTGCCTTTACCAAAATGCCTTAATCCCGTCCTGCTGGATTGTTACAGTTTTTTCCTAATCCTAAAAGTCCTTGGACCTACCGCTCCATAAATTTAACTGACATTGTATCTTGGAAGGAGAAAACTATTATTTGGGTGGAGGACAGATTTAGTAAACAGTTTCACCTTGTCCGTTTATCTAACTTACCCTACTCCCGAACCGTAAGTAAGCAATTCAACAAACACATTATACATCAACATAGAGTTCCAAAAAATATTATTTCCAACCAAGAAACTCAGGTTTTTTTCTAAATTCTGTAGGGAATTCTGTAATAAGATTTAGGCTTCCGTCACACTAGCAGTATTTGGTCAGTATTTTACATCAGTATTTGTAAGCCAAAACCAGGAGTGGGTGATAAATGCAGAAGTGGTGCATATGTTTCTGTTATACTTTTCCTCTATTTGTTCCACTCCTGGTTTTGGCTTACAAATACTGATGTAAAATACTGACCAAATAGTGCTATTGTGACGGCAGCCTAATGCTGACTTATCCTTTTTATCTGCCTACCACCTAGAGACCAATGGTCAGATTGAAGTGCTAATCAGACACATGAGCAATATCTTTGCTGTTATGCCTCTGCTTGTCAGTCTGACTAGGTGGAACATCTTCGTTTAGCTGAGTTTCATATTATTAATCAGCATCAAAAGTCCATTAAAACTACTCTGTTCGTTTGTAATTTTGGGTACCATCCTAACTTTGGCTCTTTTTCATCCTCTGAGATGGATACTCCAGAGGCCGATAAATCTGGGTAGGTTGAATCTTCTTTGGTCTGAGGTCATTGAACATCTGAGGAAGATACAGGGTAGACAGTCCTCTTTTGGGAATAAAATGTGGACAGGGGGCCTATGCTTTGATATTTGGGATAAGGTGTAGTTATCTACTAAAAGCAACTGAGGTGATTCATTCAGTAGCCTTCTGTTTTAAACTTTCTCCTTATGACTATTCTCCCAAAAATGTTATATCTTTTTGAGACTTTACCCACATCGGTCCCACTCAGAGATTTATGTGTTTTTCAGTCACTTTAAATTTCATGTGGGCAGGAAGACGTCATAGAATTCCAAAGTCACTAATGTTGGCTGATAAAAAGATGGGAAGTCTAGTGGCACCTAACTTTGTTCATTACTACTGGGCATCACACCTCTGCACGACCCCATCGTGGTCTTCTAAACCTGACTATACAAAATGGATGGGGACTGAAAAATGATGTTTAGTCCGGTTAGAGCACCTGCTAGGACCGTGGGGTGCAAACTACTGGGTCTAGCGGTACTTAAAGGGGTGGTCACGGAAGCAGTGACCCGGTCCGTGGCCGTGGGCGTCCAATTAAAGGGGATGAAGTGTAGTGGACAATAAAGTCTATGGGGAAATGTTCGTGATGCCACCTGTGGTACTTTAGTACCTGTGCAACCACGGACTCCGGTGGCCGGTTTCTTTTGCGCTTAATCCTGGGAAGAGCTCAGTTATAGCTCCATTCCCAGTCTCTCTCCTCATGTGCTTCCTTTCCCTTCAGTGTCTCACACTAAACTCCCTAACCCCCCTCCAGACTAGAACTTATAGGGAAGCTACCCTGAAACCGGGTTTAGAGCTCCCCCTTCTGCTCTGGAGTTAGGAAGGTGTTATATGTTTGTGTTACCTGCTAAGTGGATCCCTTCTTACCTCCAGGCATTACATCACCCCCCCATGAGGAAGCCAATGCAACTGGACTCCTGGGGTGCCACACCATCTCACCCCAACTCCCTGATCTGGAATGGGGCTTACAATTAGCCTTCAATAGACCTATTGGGTCTAATGATGCCTACCAGAAATATATGGAGGATCTGCTCTAAAAAATTCAATCTGACATCAACAAATTCTGCTCTTACTTCCTTCCTTTTCCATCCGAATTTCCAGGAAAGTTTAGCCCACTCATTTATAGAGGTATGGACTTAATCTGGCTTGTTTAACTTCACTGACATAATCAACTATTAATGCGAATTCTACATTCCTTTAATGAGCTGAAAACAAAATTCTCCTTCCATTCTCTTACATTATTTCAATATATTAAAATTAGGCACTTTGCCTCATCATTATTCCACGCACTACAGACCTCCATTCCTACCTCTTTTGAGAGACTGTGCAAGAATAGTTCAACAACAAGAGGTTTAATATCTAGTGTTTACAATATTCTACAGGCTCCAGACACAGAATCCCTAACTAGACACTCTTTTAGGCTCAAATGGAAGGAATATCTGGGTAAAATACTGACTGTGGTAGAGTGGAGAAATGTTTGGACCAGAGCAGCCAAGACTTCATCTTGTATTTCATACAAAGAAAATCAGTGCAAAGTCCTTCATCTCTGGTACCATGCGCCTGAATTTTTACATAAAATTGACTCATCTATTCCTTCCCTTTGCTGGCTTTGCATCCTGTCTTGAGGTTCTATATTTCGAAATATGAAAGAATAGGGGCAGTACTGAACCCAACAAAGGTTATGCAAATAATAGCAACTTGGGATAAATTAAAAATGAGCTTTTTTTGAGTTGCTTATCTAAAAGAGGCTTAAATCACAAAAACAAAAAAAGCAGACATGCCAAACATTATGTACATAGGTAACGGTAAAATAAAGTAGCAGATTACCACTATTATTCCCTATAGTCTAATGAATGGTTCCCTTTGATACGTGTGATATGATCCTTATGTGGAACCCAGCCAGTTCCCCTTTATAGAGGTATTTGGGAGACGAATTGTGTCTGGGATAGAAAGCCTTACCCAAAATTTGGGGATTTATAATGATAAAATTTTGAGACCTTTTGTAACTTCGCTGATCTCGTATATACATGACACAACATATCTTCTGTCTAAACTGGACAATATAGAGGTGGACTCTGATATGATCCTAGGTTCCATAGATGTGGAAGCACTATATTCTTCCATTCCACACAACAAAGGGATCATGGCTGTGTACTACTATCTTGGCACAAGGGTACGACAATACAGTGAACACAACAACTTTGTGATTCAGGCACTAGAATTTTGCCTCAAAAGGAATATTTTTCTTTTTGACAATAAGTACTTCCACTAGCTCAGCAGCACAGTGATGGGGAGCCCCTGTACCCCTCGTATGCTAACAACCCAGGGGTTGGTGGGAGTAAACTATTGTTTCTTGTGATACCATGTCGGTGATGGACGACAGGATTGTCTTGTGGTTCCGTTACAGCCACAATATTTTTGTCATATAGAGAGGAGGTGAACCGGAATTTCGAGATTTTGTCACAGGACTGAATGTAAACAGTCTGTGTCTCCATTTCACCTATGAGGTCAAGGCATCCAATTTGGCATCCCTAGATGTGCTGAGGCAGAGGAATGCTAAGGGTGAACTGGAGAGAAGTACTTTCAGAAAACCCACCGTGACAATTTCCCTCCTGAGGTGGGAGTCAAAACATCCTGCCACCCTCAGGAGGGGGATCCCCAAAGGACAATATCTCCATGTTCAGAAGAACTGCTCTGATCCCTCCACCTTCAAATAACAGGCTGATGACCAGAGAACACACTTTTTTGAGCGTGGCTACCCCCAAAAAGTACTAAAGAGGCATACAGGACTTCACTTGAGAAGGACAGAAAACAATTTCTCATTCTTACTCCTAAAAAAGAAGAGAACAATACCATCAGATTTATCACCAAATTCTCCAATGGGGCTAACTAAGTGAGACATATTATTCAATGACATTGGCCCATTCTAATGGACAAAGACATTGCCAATAGTGATGAGCGAATATACTCGTTACTCGAGATTTCCCGAACACGCTCGGGTGTCCTCCGAGTATTTTTTAGTGCTCGGAGATTTAGTTTTCATTGCCGCAGCTGAATGATTTACATCTGTTAGCCAGCATAAGTACATGTGGGGGTTGCCTGGTTGCTAGGGAATCCCCACATGTACTTAAGCTGGCTAACAGATGTAAATCATTCAGCTGCGGCGAAGAAAACTAAATCTCCGAGCACTTAAAAATACTCGGAGGACACCCGAGCGTGCTCAGGAAATCTCGAGTAACGGGTATATTCGCTCATCACTAATCGTCAATAATATTTCAGCAGACCCTCAAATTACATACAGGAGATGTCGATCCCTGAGAGATAGGCTAGTCCACAGCCATTTTGCCCCGAATACCAGTCCTTCATTGTTAGGATCACAGACCAAAGGATGCTACAGGTGCGGAAGCTGCAAGAACTGCAAAGCGACAAACCATAAATCCTAATGGGCTCAATGAACAGCTTACTTTTGCTTCCTTCCTTTAGGATAGTCTGGAACAAGGGTAAGGTATCACTAGGGATAGCCGCCGTTGAGTGGGGGTGCGTTAGGAAGTGAATAGTTCAGTATATTAACTCCTTCAAGACATGCACCGTACATGTTCAGTGCATGTTGTGTCCCTCCCATTGATGTGGGCTCCGGTGATGAACAGCTGACATGTGCCCATAACAGCCGTGGTTGGAATAGCTATCCACCCACGGCTGTTAACCCTTTAAATGTCAATCTTAGAGGCATTTACTGTGATCTCACCGGAAGCATGTCACTAATCCCGCCCATCGGTGCCAGTGTAACATGACCGTGGGTCGCTCATGGGTTGTCTGCAAGAAACCCCTGTGGTTGTCAGTGCCGGATTGCTATGAGCGCCACCCAGAAGTCAGCGCTCATAGCAAGTGAGCTTTTCTGCTACATACATTCGATCTGATCACCGCCTGTGCATACCAGAGGCAATCAAACATCAGGCAGCTTCTAGTCTCCCATTGAGACTATTAAAGCATGCAAAAAGTAAAAAAAAAAAATTTAAAAAAATATATAAAAGTTCAAATCACCGCCCATTCGCCCTATTCAAAATAAAACAATTAAAAAAAATAAAATACACATATTTGGTATCGCTGCATTCAGAATTGCCCGATCTATCAAGCTATAAAAAGAATTAATCCGATCGGTAAATGGCATAGTGAAAAAAAAAGTAAAAACACCAGAATTACGTTTTTTTGGTTCACCACAACATTGCATTAAAATGCAATAACGGGCGATCAAAACATTGTATCTACATCAAAATGAACATGGTAAAAAAAAAATCAAAAAACAGCTGTGGAATTGCATTTTTTTTTTTTGCAATTTCGCCGTACTTGGAACTTTTTTCCTGTTTTCGAGTACATGATATGGTGAAACCAATGATGTCTTTCAAAAGTACAACTCATCCCGCAAAAAACAAGCCCTCACCTGGCCATGTTGGCGGAAAAATAAAAAAAAATTCTGGCTCTGGGAAGAAGGGGAGCGAAAATCAGAAACGAAAAAACGAAAAAGGGCTGCGGCGTGAAGGGGTTAATAGGGATTTTGCAAATCACATCACTCCCTTTCTTTCTTTTCCCAGAGGATCCGTCGTGTTCACCTGTATTATCATCAATATTATTGTCCCTCTTGTCGCTATTGATGACTCTCCTATTGACTCTGACATCATAATCTTGCATCATATTCCTGTCTGTCGAGGATGTCCTGTTATTGTAATGATTGATTTGGTTGTTTGTTTCCTGCACTAGATCCTTAGGGCCATTTACAAGACAGATATATACAGGGACGGACTGGGACTAAAATTCAGCCCCGGCATTTGAAAACACACAGGCCCATCTCGTACCTGCCACCTTCCCCAGATTAAGGTCTCTATTAATTATAGCACTCTGCATACAGGAAATCAAGACTACTATCTATATTTTCAATAATAACTATGTATTATTTAAAAACATTGCAATGTAACAGATAAATATCACCAAATATACAGTGGTGATAATACCGCTATACTGATCATTAATCAAAATATTTGTACTAGACCATACAATGACAATATATTATTAATATCAGTTCTACACCATGCTCTGCAGACCATATACAGTATGTGTACTGTAGAGGTTCTCAGAAGTTACGTTTTTACTGATTGTTGTCATTCATTTTCCTTTTTTATTCGTCCCAGACCGCTATTAGCTCTTCTTCCATCTATAGCTCATTCTTGCAAAATGTAACACAGCCCCCTCCTCACATTCCCCCACCTCTACACAAGCCACATAGTGCTATAAACAGTGTCCTAGACAGTAAAACGGTATATACTCGAGCATAAGCTGAGGTTTTAAGCACTTTTTTTATGCTGAAGAAGCTCCCTTTGGCTTATACTCGAGTCAGGGTCCCACCAGACGGAGGGGGCGCGGCAGTGGCAGAGCAGCAGGTTACAGGAGGCAGGAGATGGCTGCTGCAGCTAACACCTGTTCCCACTGCTAAAGAGAAATGAATATTCACTGCACTCGTAAAAATATTCATTTATCTTTAATAGCGGGCACAGTAGTCACAGCCGCCAGCTTCCTGCAGTGGACGTGCAATCATGTGCGCCCGCCACTTAAGGGAATGAATATTCACTGCTGTCCACTCCCATAGGCATGGAGAGCAGTGAATATTCATTACCTTTAGTAGAGGGCACACATGATGGCCCAGCTGCTGCAGCAAGTCTGCGGCTAAGGTTACTGTGCCCGCTATTAAAGAGCAGTGAGCATTCCGGCAGCTGCCCTCTGCTTTTATGCAGCACATGATGTCCCTGCTTACGAATATAAATCAGCTGCTGGCATTGGAACAGAACGTTGTGAGGGAGCGCAGGAAAGGTAAGTAGGGTGGTTTATTTTATTGTTTTTCTGATGGGGGCATGCATACCAGAATGGGAATGAGGGGGGCATGCATACCAGGATAGGAATGAAGGGGCCATGCATACAAGGATGGGGATGAGCAGGCCGTGCATTCCAGGATAGGTATGAGGCCATGCATACCAGGATGGGGATGAGGAGACCATGCATTCCAGGATAGGGATGAAGGGGCCATGCATACCGGGATGGGGATGAGGAGGCCATGCATTCCAGGATAGGGATGAAGGGGCCATGCATACCAGAATGGGGATGAGAGTGCCATGCATACCATTTTAGGGCTGAGGGGGCCATGCATACCAGGATAGGGAGGAGGGGCCATGCATACCAAGCTTATACGCAAGTCAATAAGTTTCCCCATTTTTTTGTGTTATAATTAGGTGCCTTGGCTTATATTCAGTTTGGCTTATACTCGAATATACAATATACGGTAGTTCCTATCTGTGCCCTGTACAATAATATTACTCTCCTTTTGTGCCTCACACAATAGCAGTGGCTCATCTGTGTACCAACACAATAATAATATTCCCTCTACAGGGTGGGGTGGACCCACAGCAACACAGCTCACAGCAAACAGAAGCGCTGACTCCTCTTACCGGACACACACTACAGAACCCGGGCTAACATACCACGTGGACACTCAGTTCCCACATGCATTTAACCCAGGCAACAGGCACTTTTTATCTCCCACTGAGACAATATAATTAAGGAGGTATCCACACCGCTGAAATAGTTTGTTCTGAAGAAGGCCCAAGTAAGGACTGAACTATTATTGTCTTGATGCATAATAAATGAAACATTTTTTTCTTTGAATTATGAGTGCCAAGTTATTGATTACGGGCCAGATACCCTACTTGCACACCAACAGAATTTCAACAACGGAGTGCCGTGTTTTTCTTATATCACTTATAAAATGTGTTCAAAGTGCTGCCCATTGTGTTGGATTGTCAATGCAACCCTCTTCTCCCACTTTTGACACACTGATAGCAACACTGAAGAAGAAATGCTAGCACAGGCTTCCAGTATCCGTTGTTTCAGATGCTGCTCATCTCATATCTTCACAGCATAGACAATTGCCTTACGATAGAGTTCATCATAGTAACTATGCCCCTCCTCACAGTTATACAGCGCCCTATAGTAATAATGTTCTGGTGTGCCTCATTATAATAATTTCCCTTGATTCCTTATAGTACAAACACCCCTGTGCATTCTTTTAATAATTATACCGCCTGTGCTCTCCCTATAATATTATAGGCACACAGACAAATCACAGGAACTCTTTGCAAAGTCCTCACAGAACATAGGCTCAGTAACAGTAGAGCAGACTTTCCAACTTTAGGAGAAACAAATGTATTTCAGCCCTTACACAGTTATTTTGCCCCTATTCAATCCTCTTACTGTTCTTGCCCACTATGTTATCCTTTCCATTGCCACCATGATGTATGAAACTCCAAAGAATGCCCCAACACAGATTAATGTTCCCACATTCCTCCATATACACCATACATTAAGATAGTCACCCCTGCCCCCAAACCACACAGTATGATGGTCCCTACACAGCATGATGGTCTCAACAGCCCCCCACATTATAATGGTTAACCCACAGCCCCAACACAGTTTAATGGTCACTACACACAGTATGATAGTCATCATACACATAATGGTGGTCCCCCTCTACAGCCTTCCATATAGTATGATGATCCACCCACACAGTAAAATGGTCCCAGCACGACCCTTTGCATAGTATGATGGTTCTCCAAAGATCCAATACAGCATGATGGTTCACAACAACCCCAATACAGTATGATGGTTCCCCAATACCCCCATATAGTATGATGGTCCCCCCACACCACTATATAATATGATGATTCCCCCATAGACCCCCTATATATGATAATTCGCCCACAACCCCAATACAGTATGATTGTCCCACCACAACCCCAATACAGTGTGATGGAATCCCAACACAGTATTATGTGCCCCCACATCCTACTATGTAGTATATTGGTCCCCCACAGACCCAACACGATTTGATGGCCCCCCTCAGCCTTACATATGGTATGATGGTCCCTCATATAGAATTATGGTGCCCCATAACCCCGAAACAATACGATGATCACTACAGCCCACCATATATTATTATAGACTCCCTCAGGCCTCTATATAGTATGATGGTCTCCCAGAGCCCCAATACAGTATGGGAGTCCCCCATACACCCTCAAATAGTATGATGGCCCCCACAGAACCCTATATAGTATGATTGTCCCCCAACAGGCCCCTATATAGTTTAATGATCCTCCACAGCTTTTTATACAGTATAATTGTCCTACCCATAGGACCCTATGTAGTATGATGGTCCCCCACAGTTTTCCATATAGTATGCTGGGTCTCCCACAGCTTTCAATTTAGTATTTCTACCTCACAGGCCCTTATATAGTATGATGATGTACCACACAGTATTATCGGCACCATAGCCCACAAAATAAATAAGTAAAAACTAATACCTAATCTAGCCTTTGCTTCCACCTCAGTCACGGTAGTGACATCATCGCGCTGCAGCATTACACCTGTATGGGGCCAGCCTCCAGCAGGCAGGAAGCAACCTGAAGCCTCCCAGAGTAACCGATGGAGTATGGAGCCAGAGGCTGTATGCTCCGCCACAGCTGCTAAAAGTAACTAAGTCATAATTCATGTAACCCACACTTGGACCAGCCCATCTGGCATTTGCCAGAATTGCCAGATGAACAGTCCGGACCTGGATATACAGTATATCTTGTTAAATGTCTAGATCACAAGGATTAAAATGCTGCATTTTGGCATGATATCCCTGTTATGCTCTATCACCGGGTGAAGTCGGCAATTTATTTACATTGAGCAACCATTCACCAACGTCACTCACCATACTTCCGGCCGGATAGTATTGAGTGCTTTCTACCGGACGTGACATTTGCGGTTCAAACTGAGCTTCCTGCGCTCCATAGACTGGAAGTTTGGCGTGTGCTGTCCAAGGATTGAAAACATGTCACATGCAAACTATTGCATTTAAACGGTAGCAAGAATGGATGTAGCTAGCAGTAGCTCACTCTGGGCATTGGATATATGCCCCCTACTCCCCTGATGAATCTTTATTGAGGAAATGCGTCGGGAGAAAAGCATGTCTGGGAGAGACCAGTGTAGGACATTTGGCATATGATATCCCACAGTTTTGGACAGTTGAAAACTCAGACTGCTACGAGCAGTGATATTGTTCCTGTTTTTTTTTTTCCTGAGTATGACTAACTGAAAGTTAAACCACTCTGGGATATGGCTAATCACACACCTCAGGGGTCGAAGGAAGCGTGTTGATATGACCTAATGGTGTCTCATTGCATTAATGATTTTCATAGGGCCCTTGGTATTTAAGTAGCACACTGTTTGATTGCCTACCATCGGAAGCAAACCTCTCCACCTTTCCAACTACATCTATATTCTCACATCAAAGAAAGACATCAGGAACTTTGAATACCGGGTAGCCCTTAATTATTTTTTTCTTTTCCTGTAAAATGTGAAAAAATTCAATAAAAATTACAATTTAAAAAAAATCTTTCTCCTTTATTCTGGATACTTAAAGCGAACCTGTCAGCAGTATTTTGCCACATAAACTACAAGACTCTGCCTACTGTCCCGCCTCAAAGCACCAGAATCTTATTAACCGAAAACGTCTAAAGGTACCTTCACACGAAGCGACGCTGCAGCGATAGCGACAACGATGCCGATCGCTGCAGCGTCGCTGTTTGATCGCTGGAGAGCTGTCACACAGACCGCTCTCCAGCGACCAACGATGCCGAGGTCCCCGGGTAACCAGGGTAAACATCGGGTTGCTAAGCGCAGGGCCGCGCTTAGTAACCCGATGTTTACCCTGGTTACCAGCGTAAAAGTAAAAAAAACAAACAGTACATGCTCACCTGCGCGTCCCCCGGCGTCTGCTTCCTGACACTGACTGAGCTCCGGCCCTAACAGCACAGCGGTGACGTCACCGCTGTGCTTTCACTTTCACTTTAGGGCCGGCGCTCAGTAAGTGTCAGGAAGCAGACGCTGGGGGACGCGCAGGTGAGTATGTACTGTTTGTTTTTTTTACTTTTACGCTGGTAACCAGGGTAAACATCGGGTTACTAAGCGCGGCCCTGCGCTTGGTAACCCGATGTTTACCCTGGTTACCAGTGTAAAACATCGCTGGTATCGTTGCTTTTGCTTTCAAACACAACGATACACAGCGATCGGACGACCAAATAAAGTTCTGGACTTTATTCAGCGACCAGCGACATCACAGCAGGATCCTGATCACTGCTGCGTGTCAAACGAAACGATATCGCTAGCCAGGACGCTGCAACGTCACGGATCGCTAGCGATGTCGTTTCGTGTGAAGGTATCTTAACACTGATTACACAAGAACCAAAAGATGGATTTCTTCACCCCCGGTATCATTTTAATCAGTGTAACAGCTGCAACATGACGGTGTCTGTAGTTTACTTAGCAAATTCCTGCTAACAGGTTCGCTTTAATGTTTTCTATAAATCCCTACTTAAATGTTACTGCTCACCAGTTCACCCTGTTAGATATCCCAATTCTCCTGTGTTGGTCAAAGGCATTCTGGATTATGAAGTGAAAAAGTTCCTAGATTTCTGGGTATTGAGAGGGTTCTTACAATATCTTCTGTATTGTATAGGTTATGGTTAAATTAAAGATTTTAGGTTTCAGCTAATGGCAAAAATGTTGACAACTTGATAAGCAAATTCCATCAGCCATTTCCTGATAAACCAGGTTTTAATGGTCCAGAAGTCCCTCTTTAAAGTGAGAGATACAGTTTTGGCCCTCTCTGACAACCTCTCCAGCTTGGCAACACCATGCTTGGGCGGGGCCACTCCTTACACATACCATCAGCTGCTTCTTAAAGCTGCAAGTTATAGTTCTAGTTACCAGGCTCACTTCTATTACTCTTCTCCTGCTCAGCTAATAAAAGTCCTGTCATAGACCTTTGCTTGTATTTGACTGGTTTTCAGTTGTCTCCCTGTCCTTAACCCCTTTGAGACGAAGCCTATTTTCACCTAAATGACAGGGCCAATTTTTACAATTCTGACCACTTTCACTTTATGAGGTTATAACTCTGGAACGCTTCAATGGATCCCGGTGATTCTCGTGACATATTGTACTTTTTGATAGTGGTAAAATTTCTTCAATATGATTTGCGTTTATTTGTGAAAAAAACGAAAATTTGCCAGAAATGTTTAAAATTTCGCAATTTTCAAACTTTTAGTGTTTATGCCCTTAGGCCAGTTTCACACTTGCGTTTGGAGCAGCTGCGGAGGGCTGCGGACTTCCTTCGTGAAGCCCCGCCCTCCGCCACTAGCTCCGCCTACTTCTGCATGCGGCAGGTATGCGGCCTGTGTACCTATATTTAACATTAGGTACGCAGGTCGTGCGGCTGTATGCGGAGGCTGCCGCATGCGTCCTTTTGACGCTGCGGCGACCAGCATAGGACGCAGCCTGTAGCATTTTTTTTTTTATCCGCAGCGTCAAAACGACGCATGCGGCAGCCTCCGCATACAGCCGCACGACCTGCGTACCTAATGTTAAATATAGGTACACAGGCCGCATGCAGAAGTAGGCGGAGCTAGCGGCGGAGGGCGGGGCTTCACGGAGGAAGTCCGCAGCCTTCCGCAGCTGCTCCAAACGCAAGTGTGAAACCTGTTGTGAACTGTGTTTCTGGGCTCCCTCTGGTGGTCACTAATGGTATGGTATGAGTCATGTCTTTCTGCATGCCTGGGCTTCAGCTTTTCATTAAGCTGTGGGTTTTCCCTATTTAGTCCTCCTTAGGACTCAGTCTCTTGCCTGGTATCGATGTATTCAGTCCTATTTGGTCTCCTCCTGATTCCTTGCCATCTGTCTCATGCAAGAAAAGCTAAGTCCAGTTTGCATACTTTGGATCATTTGCATTATCAGTGTTTTTTGTTCAGCTTGCTCAAAATGTGATTTTCTAGCTCGCTGGAAGCTCTAGGGTGCTGTTATTCTCCCCCCACACCGTCAGTCGGTGCGGGGGTTCTTGAATACTCAGCGTGGATGTTTTTGCAGGGTTTTCTGCTGACCGCATAGGCAGAAAATAGAAAGTGAACTATCTAGATTAGTGGGCCTCACTTTGCTAAATCTAGTTCATCTCTACGTTTGTGTTTTCCTCTTGCCTCACCGTTATTATTTGTTGGGGGCTTTCTATATCTTTGGGGTTAATTTCTCTGGAGGCAAGTGAGGTCTTATTTTCCCTCTAGGGGTAGTCAGTTCTCCGGCTGGCTCGAGACGTCTAGAATCAACATAGGCACGTTCACCGGCTACTTCTAGTTGTGTGCTAGGATCAGGTATGCGGTTAGCCTAGTTTCCACCTCCCTAGAGCAGTTCTATGTTATTGCGGACTTAGTCTGAATTTCAGAGATTCTCTACCACTAGAATCATAACAGTATACCAGGCCAAAAAGAAAATGTTTAAAGCATCGCAGAAGCGGGATTAAAAAGAAGTTCTGAGGTTTTTTTTTTGTTGCAGTCTGTCTAGCTTCTTTCTTCCCCTTATACTCTGAGTGGTTTTGAGCTCTGCTGCAGACATGGATTTTCAGACTCTGACTTCTAGTGTGGATCAGCTTGCTGCAAGGGTGCAAAGCATTCAGGATTTTGTCACTCATAGTCCTATGTCTGAACCAAAAATACCTATCCCTGAGCTGTTTTTTGGAGATAGATCTAAGTTCCTGAATTTTAGGAATAATTGCAAATTGTTTCTGTCTCTGAGACCTCGTTCCTCTGGGGATTCCACTCAGCAAGTTAAAATTGTTATCTCCTTCTTGCGTGGCAACCCTCAAGATTGGGCTTTCTCTCTGGCGCCAGGAGATCCTGCATTGGTGAATGTTGATGTGTTTTTTCTAGTGCTTGGTTTGCTTTATGAGGAGCCTAATCTTGAAAATCAGGCCGAAAAGGCCTTGCTAGCTATCTCTCAAGGTCAGGACGAAGCTGAGGTATATTGTCAAAAATTTCGGAAATGGTCCGTGCTTACTCAATGGAATGAGTGTGCCCTGGCCGCAAATTTCAGAAATGGTCTTTCTGAAGCCATTAAGAATGTGATGGTGGGGTTTCCTATCCCTACAAGTCTGAATGATTCAATGGCTCTGGCTATTCAAATTGATCGGCGTTTGCGGGAGCGCAAATCTGCTAATCCTTTGGCGGTGCTGTCTGAACGGACACCTGACCCTATGCAATGTGACAGAATTCTGACCAGAGCCGAACGGCAAAATCATAGACGTCAAAATGGGTTGTGTTTTTACTGTGGTGATTCAACGCATGTTATCTCAGCATGCTCTAAGCGCTTAAAAAGAGTTGTTAATCCTGTCGCCATTAGTACTTTACAGCCTAAATTTATTTTGTCTGTGACCTTAATTTGTTCATTGTCTTCTTACTCAGTCATGGCTTTTGTGGATTCTGGTGCTGCTCTGAGTCTGATGGATTTGTCGTTTGCCAGGCGCTGTGGTTTTGCCCTGGAGCCGTTGGAATTTCCTATTCCTCTTAGAGGAATTGATGCTACGCCATTGGCGGAGAATAAACCTCAGTATTGGATGCAAGTGACCATGTGCATGACTCCTGTACATCAGGAGGTGATTCGCTTCCTTGTTCTGCATGATTTGCATGATGTGGTCGTTTTGGGTCTGCCATGGCTACAGATCCATAATCCAGTTTTGGATTGGAAAGCTATGACTGTGTCAAGTTGGGGTTGTCGGGGGATTCATGGTGATACTCCTTTGGTGTCTATTGCTTCTTCCACTCCTTCTGAGACCCCTGAGTTTTTGTCAGATTACCAGGATGTATTTAGTGAGCCCAGGTCCAGTGCCCTTCCTCCTCATAGGGACTGTGATTGTGCTATAAATTTGATTCCTGGTAGTAAATTTCCTAAGGGTCGACTCTTTAATTTTTTCTGTAACAGAGCATGCCGCGATGCGGAGTTATATAAAGGAGTCTTTGGAGAAGGGACACATTCGTCCATCCTCTTCTCCTCTTGGTGCAGGATTCTTTTTTGTGGCCAAAAAGGACGGGTCTTTGAGACCTTGTATAGATTATCGTCTTCTGAATAAGATCACGGTCAAGTTTCAGTATCCTTTGCCATTGTTGTCTGATTTGTTTGCTCGGATTAAGGGTGCCAGTTGGTTCACCAAGATAGATCTTCGTGGTGCGTATAACCTTGTGCGCATTAAGCAGGGAGATGAATGGAAAACAGCATTTAATACGCCCGAGGGTCATTTTGAGTACTTGGTGATGCCGTTTGGACTCTCTAATGCCCCTTCTGTGTTTCAGTCCTTCATGCATGACATCTTCCGGAAATATCTGGATAAATTTATGATTGTTTATCTGGATGATATTTTGGTTTTTTTCTGATGATTGGGAGTCCCATGTGAACCAGGTCAGGATGGTGTTTCAGGTTCTGCGTGATAATGCTTTGTTTGTGAAGGGCTCAAAATGTCTCTTTGGAGTACAGAAGGTGTCTTTTTTGGGTTTTATTTTTTCCCCTTCTACTGTGGAGATGGACCCAGTCAAGGTCCGTGCCATTCATGACTGGACTCAGCCCACGTCTTTTAAGAGCCTTCAGAAGTTCTTGGGCTTTGCTAACTTTTACCGTCGTTTTATCGCTAATTTTTCTAGCGTAGTTAAACCTTTGACGGATATGACCAAGAAAGGTTCTGATGTTGCTAATTGGTCTCCTGCGGCCGTGGAGGCCTTTCGGGAGCTGAAGCGCCGGTTTACTTCAGCACCAGTCTTGTGCCAGCCGGATGTCTCTCTTCCCTTCCAGATTGAAGTTGATGCTTCTGAGATTGGTGAGGGGGCCGTTTTGTCGCAGAGAAGCTCTGATTGCTCTGTGATGAAGCCATGCGCTTTCTTTTCCAGAAAATTTTCGCCTGCTGAGCGGAACTATGATGTTGGCAATCGGGAGTTGTTGGCTATGAAGTGGGCATTTGAGGAGTGGCGTCATTGGCTCGAGGGAGCTAAGCATCGTGTGGTGGTCTTGACTGATCATAAAAATCTGATTTATCTCGAGTCTGCCAAGCGTCTGAATCCTAGACAGGCTCGTTGGTCATTGTTTTTCTCCCGTTTTGACTTTGTGGTCTCATACCTGCCTGGTTCGAAGAACGTGAAGGCTTATGCGCTTTCTAGGAGTTTTGTGCCTGACTCTCCGGGAGTCTCGGAACCGGTGGGTATTCTCAGAGAGGGAGTGATTTTGTCTGCCATCTCCCCAGATTTGCGACGAGTGCTGCAGAAATTTCAGGCTGATAGACCTGATCGTTGCCCATCAGGGAGACTGTTTGTCCCTGATAGATGGACCAGCAGAGTTATTTCCGAGATTCATTCTTCGGTGTTGGCGGGGCATCCTGGGATTTTTGGTACCAGAGATTTGGTGGCTAGGTCCTTTTGGTGGCCTTCCTTGTCGCGGGATGTGCGTTCCTTTGTGCAGTCCTGTGGGATTTGTGCTCGGGCTAAGCCTTGCTGTTCTCGTGCCAGCGGGTTGCTTTTGCCCTTGCCTATCCCGAAAAGGCCTTGGACGCACATTTCCATGGATTTCATTTCGGATCTTCCAGTATCTCAGAAGATGTCTGTCATCTGGGTGGTGTGTGATCGTTTTTCTAAAATGGTCCATTTGGTGCCCTTACCTAAGTTGCCTTCCTCCTCCGATTTGGTTCCTTTGTTCTTTCAGGATGTGGTTCGTTTGCACGGCATCCCTGAGAATATTGTGTCTGACAGAGGGTCCCAGTTTGTGTCCAGATTCTGGCGATCCTTTTGTGCTAAGATGGGTATTGACTTGTCGTTCTCATCGGTTTTTCATCCTCAAACTAATGGCCAAACTGAGCGAACTAATCAGACGTTGGAAGCTTATTTAAGATGTTTTGTTTCTGCTGATCAGGATGATTGGGTGACCTTTTTGCCACTGGCCGAGTTTGCCCTTAATAATAGGGCTAGTTCTGCCACTTTGGTTTCGCCCTTTTTCTGCAATCTTGGTTTTCATCCTCGTTTTTCCTCGGGTCAGGTTGAACCTTCTGACTGTCCTGGGGTTGATTCTGTGGTGGATAGGTTGCAGCGGATTTGGAACCATGTGGTGGACAATTTGAAATTGTCACAGGAGAAGGCTCAGCGTTTTGCCAACCGCCGCCGCGGTGTGGGTCCCCGACTTCGTGTTGGGGATTTGGTTTGGTTGTCTTCTCGACATGTTCCTTTGAAGGTCTCCTCTCCTAAGTTCAAGCCTCGCTTTATCGGTCGTTTGGACCTTCCAGCGTCATTTGCTATTCATAATGTATTCCATAGGTCCTTGTTGCGGCGGTACGTGGTGCCTGTGGTCCCTGCTGTTGAGCCTCCTGCTCCGGTTTTGGTTGAGGGCGAGTTGGAGTACGTAGTGGAGAAGATCTTGGATTCTCATATCTCTAGACGTAGACTTCAATATTTGGTTAAATGGAAGGGTTATGGTCAGGAGGATAATTCCTGGGTTGTCGCCTCTGATGTTCATGCAGCTGATTTGGTTCATGCCTTTCACGCTGCTCATCCTGGGGGTCTTGGTGAGGGTTCGGTGACCCCTCCTCAAGGAGGGGGTACTGTTGTGAACTGTGTTTCTGGGCTCCCTCTGGTGGTCACTAATGGTATGGTATGAGTCATGTCTTTCTGCATGCCTGGGCTTCAGCTGTTTCATTAAGCTGTGGGTTTTCCCTATTTAGTCCTCCTTAGGACTCAGTCTCTTGCCTGGTATCGATGTATTCAGTCCTATTTGGTCTCCTCCTGATTCCTTGCCATCTGTCTCATGCAAGAAAAGCTAAGTCCAGCTTGCATACTTTGGATCATTTGCATTATCAGTGTTTTTTGTTCAGCTTGCTCAAAATGTGATTTTCTAGCTCGCTGGAAGCTCTAGGGTGCTGTTATTCTCCCCCCACACCGTCAGTTGGTGCGGGGGTTCTTGAATACTCAGCGTGGATGTTTTTGCAGGGTTTTCTGCTGACCGCATAGTTCACTTTCTATTTTCTGCCTATCTAGATTAGTGGGCCTCACTTTGCTAAATCTAGTTCATCTCTACGTTTGTGTTTTCCTCTTGCCTCACCGTTATTATTTGTTGGGGGCTTTCTATATCTTTGGGGTTAATTTCTCTGGAGGCAAGTGAGGTCTTATTTTCCCTCTAGGGGTAGTCAGTTCTCCGGCTGGCTCGAGACGTCTAGAATCAACATAGGCACGTTCACCGGCTACTTCTAGTTGTGTGCTAGGATCAGGTATGCGGTTAGCCTAGTTTCCACCTCCCTAGAGCAGTTCTATGTTATTGCGGACTTAGTCTGAATTTCAGAGATTCTCTACCACTAGAATCATAACAGAAACCGGCCTTAGAGAGTCATATCACACAAAATAGTTAAAGAGTAACATTTCCCACATGTCTACTTTACATCAGCACAATTTTGGAAACATACATTATTTTTGTTAGGACGTTATAAGGGTTAAGGGTATGTGCACACGTATTTTGGAGCTCTGCGGATTTCTCCGCAGCAGATTAGAGAAATCCGCAGGTAAAAGACACTGCGTTTTACCTGCAGATTTACCGCGGTTTTTATGCGGATTTTGTGGGGATTTCACCTGCGGTTTTACACTTGCGGATTCCTATTATGGAGCAGGTGTAAACCACAGGGGAATCCGCACAAAGAATTGACATGCTGCGGAATGTAACCCGCAGCGTTTCCGCGCGTTTTTTTCCGCAGCATGGGCACTGCGGATTGCGGTTTCCATAGGTTTACATTCTACTGTAAATGCATGGAAAGTTGCTGCGGACCCGCAGCTGCAGATCCGCTGCGGATCCGCAGCAAAATCCTCAACGTGTGCACATAGCCTAAGAGTTGACCAGCGATTTCTCATTTTTACAGCAAAATTTGCAAAACCATTTTTTTAGGGACGACCTCACACTTGAAGTGACTTTGAGGGGCCTATATGACAGAAAATGCCGAAAAGTGACACCATTCTAAAAACTGCACCCCTCAAGGTGCTCAAAACCACATTCAAGAAGTTTATTAACCCTTCAGGTGTTTCACAGGAATTTTTGGAATGTTTAAAAAAAATGACCATTTAACTTTTTTCCAGAAAAAAATTAATTCAGATCCAATTAGTTTTATTTTACTAAGGGTAACAGGAGAAATTGGACCCCAAAAGTTGAGTACGCAGAGCTCAAAAGGGAAGGAGCGCAATTTGACATTTCAATGCAATTCCAATTCAATTGGCTGGAATTGAGATCAGACACCATGTTGCATTTGGAGAGGCCCTGATGTGCCTAAACAGAGGAAACCCCCAAAAGTGACACAATTTTGGAAAGTAGACCCCCTAAGGAATGTATCTAGATGTGTGGTGAGCACTTTGAACCCCCAAGTGTTTCACTAAAGTTTATAACGCAGAGCCGTGACAATAAAAAAAATGAGGAGAAATTGGGCCCCAAAAGTTGTGCAATTTCTCCTGAGCACGATGATACCCATATATGGGAGAAAAGTTCTGCTTGGGCACACGTCGGGGCTCGGAAGTGGAGTTGTGGCGTTTTGAAATGCAGACTTTGATGGAATGGTCTGCGGGCGTCATGTTGCATTTGCAGAGCCACTGATGCGCCTAAACAGTAGAAACTCCCCACAAGTGACCCCATTTTGGAAACTAGACCCCCAAAGTGTTTCACTAAAGTTTATAACGCAGAGCTGTGAAAATAGAAAAACATTATATTTCCACAAAAATGATATTTTAGCACACAAATTTTTATTTTCCCAAGGGTAACAGGAGAAATTGGACCTCAAAAGTTGATGTCCAATTTGTCCTGAGTATGCTGATACCCCTTATGTGAGGGTAAACCACTGCTTGGGCGCATGGCAGAGCTCGGAAGGAGCACCGTTTTACTTTTTTCAATGCAGAATTGGCTGGAATTGAGATCGGACGTGATGTCACATTTGGAGAGCCCCTGATGTGCCTATACAGTGGAACCCCCCCAATTCTAATTCCAACCCTAACCCGAACACACCATTAACCCTAATCCCAACTCTAACCACACCCCTTACCCCAACACACTCCTAAACCTAATCCCAACCCTAACAATAACCCTAACCACACCCCTAACCCTGACACACTCCTAACCCTAATCCCAACCCAAACCACACCCCTAACCCCAAAACACCCATAACCCCAACACACTATTTGTCCTGATCCCAACCTTAACCATAACCCTAACCACATCCCTAACCCTAATCCCAACCCTAACCCCAACCGTAAACATGATCCAAACCCTAACCCCAACTCTAGCCCCAATCCTAACCCTAACTTTAGCCCAAACCCTAACCCTAACTTTAGCCCTAACCCTAATGGGAAAATGAAAATAAATACATTTTTTTATTTTATTATTTTTCCCTAACTAAGGGGGTGATAAAGGGGGTTTGATTAACTATTTATAGCGGGTTTTTATGTTTGGCAGCTGTCACACACTAAAAAACGCTTTTTATTGAAAAAAATAGTTTTTACATCACCACATTTTGAGAGCTATAATTTTTCTTGTTTTTTGCGGGACGAGTCAACGTCTTTATTGGTACCATTTTCGGGCACATGACATTTTTTGATCGCTTTTTATTCTGATTTTTGGGAGGCAGAATGAACAAAAACCAGCAATTCCTGAATTTCTTTTGGGGGGGAGCATTTACACCGTTCCGCGTGTGGTAAAATTGATAAAGTAGTTTTATTCTTCGGGTCAGTATGATTACAGCGATACCTCATTTATATATTTTTTTATGTTTGGCGCTTTTACACAATAAAAACTATTTTATAGAAAAAATAATTATTTTAGCATAGCTTTATTCTGAGAGCTATAACTTTTTTATTTTTCTGCTCATGGAGCTGTATTGTGGCTTCTTTTTTGCGGGACAAGATGGCGTTTTTAGAAGTACCAGTTTTATTTACATCTGTCTTTTTGATCGCATTTTATTGCACTTTTTGTTCGGCGGTATGATGATAAAGCATTGTTTTTTGCCTCTTTTTTTATGGTGTTCACGCAAAGGGTTAACTAGTTGGACACTTTTATAGAGCGGGATGTTATGGATGTGGTGATACCAAATATGTGTACTTTTAGTGTTTTTTTATTTACATAAATAAATGGATTTATTGGAAAAATATTTATTTATTTTTTATTTGGGGATTTAAAAAAAAAAATATTTTTACACATTCTAATTTTTTTTTAACTTTAGAACATTGTCCCAGGTTGGGACATCACTATATTACATCAGATCACTGATCTGACACTTTGTACAGCACTGTCAAGCAAATAAGGCAGCACACTGCAGCGCTAACACATGCAAACATGAAACACGGAAATTGAACTGCATTACTGCACTAGAAATATGAAAAATGAGAGCGTTTAGCGCATAAAAAAGGCCAATTTTATGTGTAGCTGGTAGCCACTTTACGTCATCTCTCTTATACCAGGTCCTACGCTTCCTTTCCTTGCTGAGAATAAACGTCTCCATCTGAATGGGTACCTATGAAAACCTCTTCTTAGACTACATTCTCTCTCTCTGTGGAGGGGTATTGGTCCTGTTGTAATTAAAACACCTGTGACTAGGAGGCGGAGTGCTCGGACAGAAGGCTAAATAATACATTTGAAAAAACTGACCGTCACATCCAAACATAGACTAAGTGTGAACAGGTGCTGAACCTTAGAGTCACCAACTCTTATACAGTCAAGCAAATAAGGCAGCACACTGCAGCGCTAACACATGCAAACATGAAAATTGAACTTTATTACTGCACTAGAAATATGAAAAATGAGAGCGTTTAGCGCTTAAAAAAGGCCAATTTTATGTGTACCTGGAAGCCACTTTATGGCATCTCTCTTATACCAGGTCCTACGCTTCCTTTCCTCGCTGAGAATAAACGTCTCCATCTGAATGGGTACCTATGAAAACCTCTTTTTAGACTACATTCTCTCTCTCTGTGGAGGGGTATTGGACCTGTTGTAATTAAAACACCTGTGACTAGGAGGCAGAGTGCTCGGTCAGAAGGCTAAATAATACATTTGAAAAAACTGACCGTCACATCCAAACATAGACTAAGTGTGAACAGGTGCTGAACCTTAGAGTCACCAACTCTTATACAGTCAAGCAAGTAAGGCAGCACACTGCAGCGCTAACACATGCAAACATGAAACACGGAAATTGAACTGCATTACTGCACTAGAAATATGAAAAATGAGAGCATTTAGCGCATAAAAAAGGCCAATTTTATGTGTTTTTTTTCAAATGTATTATTTAGTCTTCTGACTGAGCACTCCGCCTCCTAGTCACAGGTGTTTTAATTACAACAGGTCCAATACCCCTCCACAGAGAGAGAATGTAGTCTAAGAAGAGGTTTTCATAGGTACCCATTCAGATGGAGACGTATATTCTCAGCGAGGAAAGGAAGCGTAGGACCTGGTATAAGAGAGATGCCGTAAAGTGGCTACCAGGTACACATAAAATTGGCCTTTTTTATGCGCTAAACGCTCTCATTTTTCAAATTTCTAGTGCAGTAATGCAGTTCAATTTCCGTGTTTCATGTTTGCATGTGTTAGCGCTGCAGTGTGCTGCCTTATTTGCTTGACTGTATAAGAGTTGGTGACTCTAAGGTTCAGCACCTGTTCACACTTAGTCTATGTTTGGATGTGACGGTCAGTTTTTTCAAATGTTTCATTTGTACAGCACTGTGTCAGATCAGCGATCTGACAGGCAGGGAAGGAGGCTTGCCGGCACGTTCTCAGCAGGAGCTTGAAAGCCACCTCACTGCAGGACCTGGAAGGACCCCACAGCCATCTTGGATCTGGGGGTCTCCATGGAGACCATGAGAATAACGTGATCACATTGCATTATTCTGATAGAAGCACGCAGGGAGCCCCGCTCCCTGCGCGATGACCCTCTATGTCGCTGTCACTACTGACATTGGCATCAGAGAGGTTAAATGCCCGCGATCAGTGCTAGCACCGATCAAGGGCATTGCTGCGGGGTTTCAGCTGTCACATACAGCTGACACCCGCACGCGATCGCTGCGGCGCTAACAGTGAGACCGCAGTGATCGCGGCGCCGCACTAGTACTGCTGCTGGCACAAATGCAGTTCCGCAGCGCAGTACTAGTACGGCGCATATCGCGAAGGGGTTAATCTCCTAGTTCTGACCAAGCATCATGATTCTTCTATGCCAGCCTGCTCTACCAGTCAGCATTCACTCTACAGTCTATATCCCTGTATAGGAAGGGGTTAAAAGGTGAAAGCCAGGGTTCCCCTGTGACCTGCTAGATGGAGTGCCTTTTCCAAAAGTGCTCCATTCCACACATCTACTTGTTCTTAATCATAGCATGGATAAGTTATCAATATCAAATAGAGGGGCGTGCAACACCTTGCACACTGTTAAACTTCCAGCAGACTAGGGGCATGATAACAGCTGATTTGTGGGGTTGTTTGGTGTCAGGCCCAAACATATGTCAACTGATATCGATGGCCTAATTTATGAATATATAATCCGTCACAATTCCTTCTCCCAGCGGAAGGGATACAGACCAGAGGAAAGATCCTGGGTTCCAGCCTGATATATGAAGGCCGATTGTCTGATCAGGACCTTCCATTCTAGATTTCCTGGCAAATCGATGGGTACAGTAGCCCCCCTAGAAGAGGGGGTACTGTCACTATTTCTCCTCTTAGTGTGGTGAAAGGCAGCACAGTCGTCCAGTATCGGGTCGAGGTGTGCGGAGCTGTCAGGATCATTATAGATAGTTCTGCCATTTAATCTGAGGCTTGGGTGTGCTGAGCTGTCAGTGTAGTGATTGATAACACAGGCGTCCAACCAGGGCCGGGTCGTGCAGGGTTTACCACAGGTGTCTCAAGTTCGGATTGATTCCCAGGCTACTTAGCTGGCTGTATGCCTCTGATCTCTGCCAGTTGTAGCTTTACTCAGTTTGGTGAGTGTTTTCTCTGTGCTTTGAGTTCTAGTATTTTGAGATTTGTTGAAAGACCTTTAATTCGCTATTTACCATGCATTTGCCTAGCCCCGTCAAGGAATATATAACAACCCCATAGGGGTTCGGTCAGCGGATGGCATGACACACACACAATGGGATGGTATCGGGGAGAGGAAGGCCCTACTGATAGGGAAATGGGGGATGGTCACCACCTGAGCTTGTCACTGCACTCCTCTAATGCCCTAAGTGGGTCCTTCCCCCTGCGTGTCAGTGGCCCGTCGGGAACCTCGTCCCTTGCTGTCATCTAGCACTGCTAGCCTCACCACTGCAGATATTATCACACAGGGGACAGTGACAAACACGAAAGGGACAAGGAATAAAAACAACACTTACCTTCCAGAGACCACTGCCAAGCTCCACACCTCAGATGACACAGAAACAGGACTCCAAACACCAGAAGTAGCTGACACCAGAGAGCTGTAACTGCATGGCTGGTCTCCATAGAGAAACTCTATCACCAACAGTCAGTTGATGCATTAGGTGACCATTTAAAGGATGGTGGGAGTGACCCAGCAACTCTGCAGCAGCAGTAGATTGCCAGCGAGGAAAAAACTGACATTAACCCCCACTGGTCCAGAAAGGAAAAAAGCTACATTTAAAACAGAGTGGAACCAGAGCTGCCACGAATCCAAAAATGTATCGTGACAGTACCCCCCCTTCAATGAGGGGCCTCTGGACCCTCAACACTGGACCTCACCAGAAATGACGTACAGTGAGGACGCCTCGATCCACTAGAGTTCACCTTTGCAGTAACATGATCCTCAGGTTTATGGCAAATGCAGCCCAATTGAGATGGCAATAACGTAATCACCGGAGGCGCAACAAATTTCCAGAGCGCCGACCTGTGGAATATATTGTGTATATACATTACAGGGGGTAACTCCAGCTGGAAAGTCCCCGGGCTGAGAATGGCCGACACCTGATACAGCCCAAACACCCTAGAACTCCAGGTCCCAGTTGCGTACTTCCACCTGATGTCTTTGGTGGGCACACATGTTTTAATTCACACACAGGTTCGGATATGAATGTTTATTACCATACATGTATTTACCACAGGATGGTGAACTCTTTGAGGAACCGACAGCAGAGGCATCCACCTGTGTCGCCAGACTCTTACTCTCCCTACATACAGAGGGAACCACCACTTCAGCAGACATGATACACTGAGACAAAAAGATGGAGGAAATATATACACCCCGGTCGCCTTACTCCACATGACCAGGGGAAATGCGGCTTTTGAGATGGTGTACATACTTTGGCACAAGATGGGCAGACATTGATGTAATTGATGTAATGACCTGTAAGACCACAGTAGAAACATGCCCCCATTCCACGGTGAACCTCGGGCAACCCTGTTTGTGAAGAGACTCCTCCCACCTGCATGGATTCCTCCATCTGCACCAGTGTGTCCTCCCCTCCAAAAAGAACAACAGGGGGCAGATTCAGTCTATGTCGTTCTCTCTGAGCCGTCTAGCCACCCAAATAGCAAGGGCCATGGCGGCTTCTTAAGACCCAGGAGTAGCATACTGCACCAGAGTAGCTAACAGACCCTGACCCTCTTTAAGAGCAGGATCATTCCGCCGCGTGTCAGTGGCCCATCTCCTAAACTCTGAGTACTCCTCAACCGGCTGACCCCCCTGCTTAATTTTTCGGAGTCTAGACACCATCAGGATCCCCATACACCAGTGCCAATGCCACAAAAAACTCATCCACCGAACGAGCGGAGCCTGAAATATAGTTTACAGGCCGACTTAAATACCAAAAATGTACAGCAAAAATTAAGAGATCACTGCAAAATTTTCAGTTTGTCTGATTTTTCTCTTTATAGGTATATTTTTGAGTAAAATGTAAATTGTTCTTTTAGTCTATAAACTTCTGACAACATGTGTCTGAATTTCCAAGCAATAAATTTAGTTTTTTTTTCTGAAAAGGAGAAATTGTCCTAATTAAAAAAAAACCCAGTGCTTTCAGACCTCAAATAATGCAAATAAAGCAAGTTCATAATCATTTAGAAACAACAACACTAATGTTTTAACTTAGGAAGAGTTCAGAAATCAATATTTTTTGGAATAACCATGATTTTTAATTACAGCTTTCATGCGTCTTGATATGCTTGCCACCAGTCTTTTACACTGCTTCTGGCGCAAAAGTTTAAGCACTTCTTCTTTGTTTGATGGCTTGTGACTATCCATCATCCTCTTGATTACATTCCAGAGGTTTTCAATGGGGTTCAGGTATGGAGATTGGGCTGCCCATGACAGGGTTTTGATGTCGTGGCCTCTTGGGTTCCTGTTGAGCCTGCACATGAGCTGAGTGCCAGAACTCCGACAACTGCTGGAGCTGCTGCACCACCTGCCATCTCAGCTCCTTAGCCTCATCTGTGATGGTCTGTATCAGCTGAGCAAAAGCCTGAGCTTGAGCCATGGGTTCACCAGAAAAAAAGTAGGGTTGGTGATAATTTCACGGAATATATAACGACCCCACAGTGGGTCGGTCAGCGTACGGCACGACACACACACAATGGGATGGTATAGGGGAGAGGAAGGCACTACTAATAGGGAAATGGGGGATGGTCACCACCTGAGCTCAAACCTGAGCCTGTCTCTGCACTCCCCTAATGCCCTAAGTGGATCCTTACCCCCCCACCGCCGTCAGGAACCTCTTCTTTCGCTGTCACCTAGTACTGCCCTGGATAGTGCACTGGCCAGCAAAGGGCTAGCGTCTCACTATTGCAGATAGTACCACACAGGGGACAGTGACAAACACGAAAGGGACAAAAAATAAACACAACACTTACTTTCAAGACACCGCTGCCAAGTTCCACACTGCAGATGACACAGAAACAGGACTCCAAACACCAGAAGTAGCTGACACCAGAGAGCTGCAACTGCACAGCTGGTCTCCATAGAGAAACTATCACCAACAGTCAGCTGATGCATCAGGTGACCATTTAAAGGATAGTGGAAGTGGTCACCACCCACATCAGCTGACCCAACAACTCTGCAACTGCAGTAGATTGCCAGCGAGGGAAAAACTGACATTAACCCCCACTGGTCCTGAAAGTTAAAAAGCTACATTTAAAACAGAGTGGAAGCAGAGCTGCCAAGAATCCAAAAATGGATCGTGACAGCCCCTTTGTCTATATCCACTATCTTCTTGGAATTCTGACCCTGGACTGTGACCTGACTACACCTTTGCCTCACCAATCTGCATATGATGAGCTCTCCTGGCTTTTGACCCTGGACTCCCTGACTTCCCCAATTCACTATGTGTCCGTAGGTAGTGACTAGTGTCACATAATCAATATATTGGTCTTGGACTACCTTTTTAAGCTTTCCCACTCAATACTATATCCATATATTTACAGACTATCACAAGCGAAAAGTGTAGCAGTTGTAAAGTACAAACTACAAACCCTTATATATATTAATCCCAGTCTGGCCCTGAGGTTATTTCAGAGTCCATAGTTCAGCACATACATGCAATAGGAAAAAGTGTCACTTAGCAACTTCTGTTTGTTTGTCCACTCTTCTCAGTTCAATTGTAAATGCAGTGAATTGCTCAGCGCCATTGTTTACAGTCATTGTTTAGTTCTTTACTGTATTACCGTATCTCATGTGAAACTATTAAATGTGTAATTATATAATACAATAGGATTTCCCAGTCCACATAATTAGTACAACTAAATAACCTGTAGCACGTAACCTTGAGAGACAATAAGTCTCAGTGAGAAGTGTATTTAGTCTTAACAGATAGTTGGCGCTTTGTCAGAATTGCATTTTGTTTTACTGGATTAAACTGGTTAAATAGTTTACATTTCTCAGTGTACATTTACATACATGAAATTTTCAAACATTCAGAATTAAAAGTTTGGCAGTATTTCCCATAAGCCAGTGTTAGGGGTCGAGTTCCCGACTCTGCACAGGGGGAATCTCGGTCCATCTCCGCTGTGGTCTCCCATTCTTCTCCTGCCACAGTGGAGCCTGCTCAGCGGAGACGTCGGTCCCAGCGTCTCGCTCAGTCTGACTCTGTACAAAGAGTTACTGCTGCTTTTCCTGCTTCTGCCATTGAAGTCAGTGCTGGGCAGCGGCGAGCAGACGCTTCTGGGACTAAGTCCTGCTTTTCTCGTTCTGAGCATGCCCAGAGTAAGATCTCTCAGTGGAGATCGAGGGTCACATGATCAGACACTGCAGCTAAGGCCATTGGTCCTTCAGGAATGTCTTGTAGGTGCTCACACTCTGTGGCAGCCTCTCATTGGTCCTTCTAAGTTAAGGTCCTGTACGTGCTGCAACTATTTAAGGCTCGCATGGCCGCACGGCCATGCGCTAGTATTGTTCTAAGTTATGTACTTTGCGCCAGTGTGGTCATGTATGATTGTGTTCAGGGACCCGGCTGAAATAAGCCCCTAGAATGCTGGCACCTCCGGCGAGGAGTTTGTGTGTTTGTGTATTCAGGGACCTGGCTGGTATAAGCCCCTAGAACGCTGGCACCTCCGGCTAGGAGTTTTGTGTGCGTGCATGACCACTGACTGCTCTCGTTTGGGTAGTTAGCCTGCGCCACTGTGAAGTCTAACAGGGCGCAGTGCTTTGAGTTCTACTCTGTGAAGTAACAGAGTTAGCTCATACCGCCATATTGTTCCGCCGTTTGCTAGCAGCAGGTTCGCTTGCACGGTGGACCCCGGGCTGCGAACGCATCTATTATAATAAAATCTCTATATTCATTTGGTGCGTTCCGCTAGCCCTAACAGCCAGTCCTCAACGCCCTCAACAGGTCATGTTTTCAGCATTTCCATAAGGTTGCACAGGGGAGAGTATTCCTGATGTCTTGATGATACTTCTATCACCTTGGCAATACTAAGGAAATCCTGAGAACATGACCTACTGGGGGCTGTGAGGACTGGAGTTTGGGAAACACTGGGATAAACAAACAGCAAAAAGGGATATAGATTAAGCTGGGTTCACATAGAGTTTCCTCTACATTCAGTGGCTCTGTTGGTGCTCATGTCTGAACTGCTGAAAAATGGGATTTGGGCATATGTGCTGATGAAGCCAGTGACTCTGTGGCGGACAGAAAAAAGAGGGCCCCTGTGCAAGAACAATATATGGGCCCTTTGCAGTCCAATAGCTCATCATAAAGCAAATGTTACTACTACTGGTATGGATTGGAACCCTTCTCCGGCACCTCATCCATTTACTCTGGAGTGCCGTTTATGTTTTTTCTACATGAAAAACACGTAGAGCACACAAATGACATCCATATGTTAACACAATAATAAAAAAACACGTACTTATATCAACAGCCAAGAGCATAATTCAAAAGTCTAGCTCTCCCAGAAGTTAATAATAAATTATGATGGGTGCGCTACTCCAATTAAGTCATATTGAAAACCAGCGAAACGGAGTAATATGTACACTAAACAGATAAATAAAACGTAAGGCTTTATTAAATCATTACAATTAAAAAACAATCAATATCACATCTACCAAATAACAAAATAAAAGAAAAAAAGAGGAAAGCATCAACCAGTACATTGAGGGTAGGGTGTTGTGAACTCTGTTTTCAGGCTCCCTCTTGTGGTCACTGGTGGTATGGTGTGACTTTTGCTTTGGGCTCCCCCTGGTGGCTTTGTTTGTTATCCTGCTGGTCTCTGGCTATCAGCTGGTTCGTTATCCTCTGGGAGGTTCCTATATAGCTCTGTTTTACTTCCACTTGTTGCCGGCTGTCGATGTAATCAGTGCTACTCAGATTCCTTCTGACTACCTTGCTCCCAGTCCATCCAGGACAAGCTAAGTTTTCTTTGCTCATTTTTTGATCAGCAGTGTTTATCATGTTTTCTTGTCCAGCTTGCTAAAATGTGATTCCCTTGCTTGCTGGATGCTCTAGTGGACTGAGTTTCTCCCCACACACCATTAGTTGGTGCGTGGGTTCTTGAAATCTCAGGATGGATATTTTGTAAGGGTTTTTTATTGATCGCATAGACCCCTGCTCTATTTTCTGCTTTCTAGTACTAGTGGGCCTCTTTTGCTGAATCTGATTTCATCCCTACGTATGTGCCTTCTTCTTACTTCACCGTTAATATTTGTTGGGGGCTTCTATATCTTTGGGGATTATTTCTCAGGAGGCAAGCGAGGTCTTTCTTTCTCTTTAGGGGTAGCTAGTTCCTCAGGCTGGCTCGAGACGTCTAGGAATTATTTAGGCACGTTCACCGGCTACCTCTAGTTGTGTTGGATAGGTTCAGATTTGCGATCAGTCCAGTTACCATCTCCCTAAAGCTTGTCCTTAGTTTATTCTCTTGCTGGTCTATTCGTGATCCTCAGCCACTAAGGATCATAACAGTACAGCCGGCCACAAAGTGTTAATTGCATGGCAGAAGCAGGAGAAAAGAAGCCTTGAGAATTTTTTTTTGTTTTTTTTTGTTGCCGTGTGTCTAGCTGCTGTGGCTAGCTTCTCTCCTCCTCTTAATCTTGGTGTGGCTCTGAGTTCAGCTGCTGACATGGATGTCCAGAGCTTGGCTTCCAGTCTGGATCATCTTGCTGCTAGGGTTCAAAGTATTCAGGATTTTGTTGTTCACAGTCCTATGTCAGAGCCTAGAATACCTATTCCGGAGTTGTTTTCTGGAGATAGATCTAGGTTCCTGAATTTTAGGAACAATTGTAAGTTGTTTCTTTCTTTGAAACCTCGTTCCTCTGGTGATGCCGTTCAGCAAGTTAAGATTATCATTTCCTTTTTGCGCGGTGACCCTCAAGATTGGGCCTTCGGATTGGCGCCAGGGGATCCTGCATTGCTTAGTGTAGATGCGTTTTTTCTAGTCCTTGGATTGCTCTATGAGGAACCTAATCTTGAGAACCAGGCTGAAAAAACGTTATTGGCCCTCTCGCAGGGGCAAGATGAAGCAGAGGTGTACTGCCAGAAATTTCGGAAATGGTCGGTGCTTACTCAGTGGAATGAGTGTGCCCTGGCTGCAAATTTCAGAGAAGGTCTTTCTGAAGCCATTAAGAATGTCATGGTGGAGTTCCCTACGCCTGCAGGTCTGAATGAGTCAATGACTCTGGCCATTCAGATTGATCGGCGTTTGCGGGAGCGCAAACCTGTGCACCATTTGGCGGTGTCTTCTGAACAGACACCTGAATCTATGCAATGTGACAGAATTCTGACCAGAAGTGAACGGCAAAATTATAGACGGCAAAATGGGTTGTGCTTTTACTGTGGTGACTCAGCTCATGTTATCTCAGCATGCTCTAAGCGCAAAAAAAGGTTGATAAATCTGTCACCATTGGTACTTTACAGCCTAAGTTCATTTTGTCTGTTACCCTGATTTGTTCCCTGTCATCTTACCCGGTTAATGCTTTTGTAGATTCAGGTGCCGCCCTGAGTCTGATGGATTGGTCATTTGCCAGGCGCTGTGGTTTTGATTTGGAGCCTTTAAAATTCCCTATTCCACTAAGGGGAATTGATTCTACACCATTGGCTACGAATAGACCTCAGTACTGGACACAAGTGACCATGTGCATGACTCCTGTTCATCAGGAGGTGATTCGCTTTCTTGTACTGCATAATTTGCATGATGTCGTCGTGTTGGGTCTGCCATGGTTGCAGACTCATAATCCAGTCCTGGATTGGAAAGCTATGTCGGTGTCAAGTTGGGGTTGTCAGGGAATTCATGGTGACGCTCCTGTGGTGTCAATTGCTTCGTCCACTCCTTCTGAAGTCCCTACGTTTTTGTCAGACTACCAGGATGTATTTGAGGAGCCCAAACTCAATTCTCTACCTCCTCATAGGGACTGTGATTGTGCTATAAATTTGATTCCTGGTAGTAAGTTTCCTAAGGGACGACATTTCAATTTATCTGTGCCGGAGCATGCTGCCATGCGGAGTTATATAAAGGAGTCTTTAGAGAAGGGACATATTCGCCCGTCCTCATCCCCACTTGGTGCAGGATTCTTTTTTGTGGCTAAAAAGGATGGTTCCCTGAGACCCTGTATTGATTATCGCCTTTTGAATAAAATCACGGTCAAATTTCAGTATCCTTTGCCATTGTTAACTGATTTGTTTGCTCGCATTAGGGGGTCTAGTTGGTTCACCAAGATAGATCTTCGTGGTGCGTATAACCTTGTGCGTATAAAACAGGGTGATGAATGGAAAACTGCATTTAATACGCCTGAAGGCCATTTTGAGTACTTGGTGATGCCTTTTGGACTTTCTAATGCTCCTTCAGTCTTTCAGTCCTTTATGCATAACATCTTCCGTGAATATCTGGATAAGTTTATGATTGTGTATCTGGATGATATTCTGTTTTTTTCGGATGATTGGGAGTCTCATGTTAAGCAGGTCAGGATGGTCTTTCAGGTTCTGCGTGACAATGCTTTATTTGTGAAGGGCTCAAAATGTCTTTTTGGAGTCCAGAAGATTTCTTTTTTGGGTTTCATTTTTTCTCCTTCTACTATTGAGATGGACCCAGTCAAGGTTCAGGCTATTCATGACTGGACGCAGCCTACATCTGTTAAGAGTCTTCAGAAGTTCTTGGGTTTTGCTAATTTTTACCGTCGCTTCATAGCTAATTTTTCTGGCGTTGTTAAGCCTTTGACGGATTTGACCAAGAAGGGTTCTGATGTGACTAATTGGTCTTCTGCGGCTGTGGACGCCTTTCGGGAGCTGAAGCGTCGGTTTTCTTCGGCTCCGGTCTTATGTCAGCCAGATGTCTCACTTCCCTTCCAGGTGGAGGTTGATGCTTCCGAGATTGGAGCGGGGGCTGTTTTGTCGCAGAGAAGCCCCGATGGCTCTGTGATGAAGCCATGTGCTTTCTTTTCAAGAAAGTTTTCGCCTGCCGAGCGGAATTATGATGTCGGTAATCGGGAGCTGTTGGCTATGAAGTGGGCATTTGAGGAGTGGCGACATTGGCTCGAGGGAGCTAAACATCGTGTGGTGGTCTTGACTGATCACAAGAATTTGATTTATCTCAAGTCGGCCAAGCGGCTGAATCCCAGACAGGCTCGTTGGTCGTTGTTTTTCTCTCGTTTTGATTTCATGGTCTCGTACCTGCCGGGTTCGAAGAATGTGAAGGCTGATGCTCTTTCTAGGAGTTTTGTGCCTGACTCTCCTGGAGATTCAGAGCCGGCTAGTATCCTTAGAGAAAGGGTGATTTTGTCTGCCATCTCCCCAGATTTGCGACGTGTGCTGCAAAAGTTTCAGGCGGATAGACCTGACCGCTGTCCACCGGAGAGACTGTTTGTCCCGGATAGATGGACCAACAGAGTCATCTCCGAGGTTCATTCTTCGGTGTTGGCGGGCCATCCTGGAATATTTGGTACCAGAGACTTGGTGGCCAGGTCTTTTTGGTGGCCTTCCTTGTCGCGGGATGTGCGTTCCTTTGTGCAGTCTTGTGGAATTTGTGCTCGGGCGAAGCCTTGCTGTTCTCGTGCCAGTGGTTTGCTGTTACCTTTGCCTGTCCCGAAGAGGCCTTGGACGCACATTTCCATGGATTTTATTTCAGATCTCCCTGTCTCTCAGAGAATGTCTGTCATCTGGGTGGTGTGTGATCGTTTTTCTAAGATGGACCATTTGGTGCCCTTGCCTAAGTTGCCTTCCTCCTCCGAGTTGGTTCCACTGTTTTTTCAAAATGTGGTTCGTTTGCACGGGATTCCTGAGAACATTGTTTCTGACAGAGGATCCCAGTTTGTGTCTAGATTTTGGCGGACCTTTTGTGCTAAGTTGGGCATTGAATTGTCTTTTTCGTCGGCCTTCCATCCTCAGACGAATGGCCAAACCGAGCGAACTAATCAGACCTTGGAGACTTATTTAAGATGTTTTGTTTCTGCTGACCAGGACGACTGGGTTACTTTTTTGCCATTGGCCGAGTTTGCCCTTAATAATCGGGCTAGTTCTGCTACTTTGGTTTCTCCTTTTTTTTGTAATTCGGGGTTTCATCCTCGTTTTTCCTCGGGTCAGGTGGAGCCTTCTGACTGTCCTGGATTGGATGTTGTGGTGGATAGGTTGCATCAGATTTGGAATCATGTGGTGGACAATTTGAAGCTGTCACAAGAGAAGGCTCAGCTCTTTGCCAACCGCCGTCACTGTGTGGGTCCCCGACTTCGCGTTGGGGACTTGGTGTGGTTGTCTTCTCGCTTCGTTCCTATGAAGGTCTCCTCTCCTAAGTTCAAGCCTCGGTTTATCGGTCCTTATAAGATTCTGGAAGTCCTTGGCCCTGTGTCATTCCGTCTGGACCTCCCGGCATCATTTGCTATTCATAATGTGTTCCATCACTCGTTGTTGCGGAGGTATGTGGTACCTGTGGTTCCTCCGGTTGAGCCTCCTGCCCCGGTGCTGGTTGAGGGAGAATTGGAATACGTGGTGGAGAAGATCTTGGATTCTCGTGTTTCTAGACGGAGGCTCCAGTATTTGGTCAAGTGGAAGGGCTATGGTCAGGAGGATAATTCTTGGGTTGTCGCCTCTGATGTTCATGCGGCCGATTTGGTTCGTGCCTTCCATGTGGCTCATCCTGATCGCCCTGGGGGTTTTCATGAGGGTTCGGTGACCCCTCCTTAAGGGGGGTACTGTTGTGAACTCTGTTTTCAGGCTCCCTCTTGTGGTCACTGGTGATATGGTGTGACTTTTGCTTTGGGCTCCCCCTGGTGGCTTTGTTTGTTATCCTGCTGGTCTCTGGCTATCAGCTGGTTCGTTATCCTCTGGGAGGTTCCTATATAGCTCTGTTTTACTTCCACTTGTTGCCGGCTGTCGATGTAATCAGTGCTACTCAGATTCCTTCTGACTACCTTGCTCCCAGTCCATCCAGGACAAGCTAAGTTTTCTTTGCTCATTTTTTGATCAGCAGTGTTTATCATGTTTTCTTGTCCAGCTTGCTAAAATGTGATTCCCTCGCTTGCTGGATGCTCTAGTGGACTGAGTTTCTCCCCACACACCATTAGTTGGTGCGTGGGTTCTTGAAATCTCAGGATGGATATTTTGTAAGGGTTTTTTATTGATCGCATAGACCCCTGCTCTATTTTCTGCTTTCTAGTACTAGTGGGCCTCTTTTGCTGAATCTGATTTCATCCCTACGTATGTGCCTTCTTCTTACTTCACCGTTAATATTTGTTGGGGGCTTCTATATCTTTGGGGATTATTTCTCTGGAGGCAAGCGAGGTCTTTCTTTCTCTTTAGGGGTAGCTAGTTCCTCAGGCTGGCTCGAGACGTCTAGGAATTATTTAGGCACGTTCACCGGCTACCTCTAGTTGTGTTGGATAGGTTCAGATTTGCGATCAGTCCAGTTACCATCTCCCTAGAGCTTGTCCTTAGTTTATTCTCTTGCTGGTCTATTCGTGATCCTCAGCCACTAAGGATCATAACAGTAGGGCACAGGTCCACTGTATGACCAGGATGAGCAAATAAGGATACTTAGATATAAATAGTCATGTGCAAATGCTAAGCGTCTTCCATATGTTATTCTCCTATGGTAATGTCTTATATAGAGTACCTAGCAACAGTACATATTAATGAGATAAAGTGTATGCTCACCCATAATTAGTCCAGACTGCCGGGTGACCTTCCCACGACCATCACATCACTATGTGGAAGTCTGCTCGGCCTTACTCGCAGTCATGGGATCCTTGTCTGGCTGATAGAATGTTTAAAATGACGTTGAACCATGAAAGTGGCAGCAAAATGAATATCACAAATTGTTTGAATTTACTGGCTTGAGCATTCCTAAAAATTTGACCCAAATTCAATTTGCATTGAATTAATTTGCTTATCTCTAGTGTGGACAGACATCAGCAGTATACATACTACTAATAGCCCATCACGAGCCTCTAGTGGGCTCTCTAGTCTTAGGATATGTGCACACTGAGTCTTTTGGGTGCAGAAACGGAGAACAAACTCTCCAAATCCTCCTCAAAAACTTTGAGTTTCTGCTTTTCATTGCAATTTTTTCACTACTTTTCTCAACAGAAACACTTTACTTATTTGATCAAAGTACTGATGCTATGGGCGCTGAAATGCTTTTGTATTATAGTCAGGGCCGGCGTTTGGCACAGGCAGACCAGGCAGACGCCTGGGGCCCCCACCTACAAGGGGGCCCCCTGCCTCTGCAGCCCCTGTATGAAGTGCCCAGAGGGTTTTCAGCAGTGAATAATGTTGTGCATTGCTCTGTAGTCCCAGAACGTGTCTCCCAAACCCCCCTTAAGACCCCCTCAGTGCAGTGATTTACTCACTGTGGTCCCAGAGCTCTGTGCTGTTTGCTGTAGGATCAGGTTTCACAGTCGCAGCAGGGATCAGCATAGGCTCTGACCAGTCACTGAATCATTGCTTGTAATCTGACAGGGCGACCTCCTGTCACTACTGTCTGGATGACACAAGACAGGAATATTGTCTGCTAAATCAGGGCATTTATTATATAGAAATAAATGAATTTGAATGTGAAACAATAAGGGTAAACTATACACATATAGTACAGGTATGCATAGGAATCAGCATTTTTGTTGCATTTTTTTGCAGCCAAAGCCTGCTCTCTTGGCAGTAAAAACTCTGCTTTTTTTAGGGTATGTGCAGAGGATCCAGAAATGGCAGCCCTTTGGATACAGCGGACATGTGCTGCGTCCAAAGTGCTGCCATCTTTTGAACACAGGTGATTCCGCATGTGTTCATTGAACCGTGCGGAATCACCGCGTCCTATACATTGCAGGGGTGAGATTTCTCTGGTGGAGACTCGCGTCTACGCCAGATAAATTGGCATGCTGGGGTCTGGAGAGACGCGCCCCATGTCCGTCTCTGCAGGTGAGGTGCGGGTGTCGGTGCGCGCATAGTAGAGATGGAATTTCTTGAAATCCCATCCACTATACTGTAACATCCTGCCGCTGCGGGTTGGACACTGCACAAGTACACCGCAGCCGCCCCACAGCGTTTACTGATTGTGGGCACATACCCTTAGAGCTTTTGCTGTTTGTTTTTTACAGTATGCATTTTGTCTACAGTACATGCTTAATAAAGTTAGTGTTATTCACAAAAAACGCAGCAAAAAAAACCATTGCAACATTTGTAGCATTTTTTTAAAGTTTGTCATTGCTTTCTACGGGTGAAAAAAATTGCTGAAAGAAGTGACATGCTGCAGATTTAAAAAACGCTGCCGTTGTGAAATCCAGTCAGGGGAAAATAAAAGGGTGTGCAGGAGATTTCTGAAAATCTCCGTTTTTGCTTGTGCTGTAAAATGCTGTAAACGTCGTATTTGCAGAAGAAAAACCTGCAAAAATTCTGCATATGAACATGGCAAAAGGCTGTGTGGAGGAAACCCAGTTCCTCCCACATCACCAATCCGTGACGTCACTACACAGGCACAGCTCTCCGGTGCCCCCTTTGTCTCTCAGGTCAGTAAGGGAACTGCACCTAGAGCAAATGGCCTCCGGGGAGACTGCCCTGTTACCCACGCTGGGTATTCTAAGATTCGCAATCAGAGTAAAAGGCTCAGCCCAAAATTAATTTATGATTTAATTGCCTTAAGGGCGCACTAGGTAATTACAAGAAATATACAGTCAAAATACATCAAGAGTTACAGTCAGAGTAAAATATAACAATCATAAGACAAGGCTTAGAGGTATAAAGCTGGAGGTCAATTTACCAGGTTGAAGGTCGCTTGTGGAAGCCGGGGGGCTCAGCGTTCCGCAGGTCCAAGACTTAGTTGCCGGGCAGCCCCCAGAAAGCGTGTGCTTGCTCCCCTCTAGCTGGCATATGCCCTGTTCCTTAGTTAGTCATCTTTCTCTGTTCTGACCCACTCTCCAAGTGTCCCAGCTCTTAAACCTGCTGTGTCCCTCCCCCTGTAGCTGGGTGGGCATAGCAATTTCCACCCCTCTGCATCCCTGCAAGATTTATTCCAATATCTAATAAATGGGATAACTTCTCTCAGGATGATCGGATCAGTACACAGGCAGTACCAGCGCATGTGGTTTGTTCTGCCAGTCGTACAGGGATCAAACCTGGACCTATTCGGTCGCTGTGGGAGGCTGATCTCTATATCTCGGGTTTCAGAACTCCCACGGACCCGGGAGTCGCACTGTCAGATGCACAATTTCTTTAGGGCGAGGGGGATATTTTTTTATGAGCCGGTACCTCGGACGATGCGTCCATAATTCACGATTCCATGTTGGAGATGGTTCGACTGGATGGCCATAATAGATGTGTATCCTGTGGCCACTTGACATGCGTGCTTTAATTAAGCCCCTCAGGCACCTCTATGTCTCCTGCTGGTGTGGCTTCCTCACTCAGGCTTTGAAATGCCATCTGCCTGCTACACTGTGCTCACCCCATTACCATACTAAAAGGAACTTTATTCATTAGAAAAGGTGGGGGCCAGGAGCACTCCTCTCTGCAGACCTGTGACCAGGAGACAAAATGGAGTCACGCCAATCTCTGTTAGTATGCCCGTCCAAGATGGTGGCTGTTCCCTCATCACAGGCTGCTTTATAAAGTGCCAGCAAAACATAGGAGATTTCCGAAATCTCCTGCAGGCGCTTGTTTGTTTTCTGACTGGATTCCAGAACTGTAGCGCTTTTTTAAATCTGTAGCGTGTCACTTCTTTCAGTGTATTTTCACCTGTAGAAAGCAATGAAAGAATAAAAAAGCTGCAGATATTGCAACGGCATTTTTCACTGCAATTTTTTGAGTTGTTTTGGTGAATTAAACTATTGGGTCTCGTTCACATGTTCAGTATTTCACATCAGTATTTGTAATGCAGAAACAGCAGTGGAACAATAAGGCTATGTGCACATGTTGCGGAATCTGCCGTGGATATTTCCACGCAGATTCCTAAAAATCTGCAGGTAAAACACAGGGTGGATTTACGGCGGAATTACTGCGTTTTTTGTGCGGTTTTCAACAGCGTTTTTACACCTGCGGATTCCTATTATGGAGCAGGTGTAAAACGCTGCGGAATCTGTACAAAGAATTGACATGCCGCAGAAAATACAACGCAGCGTTTCCGCGCGGTATTTTCTGCAGCATGTGTACGGCGGATTTTGTTTTCCATACGTTTACATGGTGCTGTACAATGCACAGAAAACTGCTGCAGATCCACAGCAAAATCCGCAGTGTGTGCACATAGCCTGAGAAACACGTCACCACTTCGGTATTTATCACCCTCCTGGTTTTGGCTTACACATACTGATGTGAAATACTGACCAAATACTGATAATATGAATGTGGTCTTAAACATACTGTAGACAAAGCAAACATCCTTACTCCAAAAAAAGGCTGAAAAAAGTGTGAAGAACACCACAAAACCAGCTGAAAAACAGGTGCTTTGAACGCAACATTTTTACTGCTAATAGAAAAGGTTTTGGCTACTGAAAAAAATGCTGCATGTGAACATAGTCTTAGGGTACCGTCTCACAGTGGCACTTTGGTCGCTACGACGGCACGATCCGTGACGTTCCAGCGATATACATACGATCTCGCTGTGTCTGACATGCAGCAGCGATCAGGGACCCTGCTGAGAATCGTACATCGTAGCAAATCGTTTGAAACTTTCTTTCGTCGCTGGATCTCCCGCTGTCATCGCTGGATCGGCGTGTGTGACGCTGATCCAGCGATGTGTTCGCTTGTAACCAGGGTAAACATCGGGTTACTAAGCGCAGGGCCGCGCTTAGTAACCCGATGTTTACCCTGGTTACCATTGTAAATGTAAAAAAACCCACACTACATACTCACATTCCGATGTCCGTCACGTCCCTCGCCGTCTGCTTCCCACACTGACTGTGAGCGCCAGCCGTAAAGTAAAAGCAGAGCACAGCGGTGACGTCACCGCTGTGCTGTGCTTTACGGCCGGCACTGACACAGTTAGTGCGGGAAGCCGCCGGCGGCGGACGTAACAGACATCAGAAGGTGAGTATGTAGTGTGTTTTTTTTTTTTACATTTACAATGGTAACCAGGGTAAACATCGGGTTACTAAGCGCGGCCCTGCGCTTAGTAACCCGATGTTTACCCTGGTTACCCGGGGACTTCGGCATCGTTGGTCGCTGGAGAGCCGTCTGTGTGACAGCTCTCCAGCGACCACACAACGACTTACCAACGATCACGGCCAGGTCGTATCGCTGGTCGTGATCATTGGTAAATCGTTTAGTGTAACGGTACCCTTACTCTGAAACGCTATGTCTATCTGTGGTGTTACATAGGACTGCAGATGACATCTACTAAATTATCTGTACTCAGAGAGTTATCACTGTATTATCTGTGGTGTTAAAAAAAAATTAAGAGGGGGTTGGGGGCAACTCTTTGTCTTGGGGCTTGGGCCCCCAATCTTTTCTGACCCTAGCAACGCCCCTGCATACAGCTAACAGTGGCAGACCTGTTGGCCGATATAAGGCCCCTAAATATGCTCATTACAGTGATGAATATGCGGCTCCACCCCTATGGGAGGTGGAGCCGCATATTCATCAACTGTAATGAGCGGCACCACGTGACCGCTTATACAGGAGAAGCTGTGGGGCGAAGAGCAAGCGTCGAGGGAGGCGGGTGAGTATTTTAATGCCAGCGGCCGGGCGCACAGGGGGTGGGAGCGGGGAGGATGCCCTAAAGTTTATTTTAAACACAAAAAAAAAAAAAGATTTTTCATCCCTTCTCCCCAGCGCTGGAGAGAACGGATGACTGGCGGCATCAGCACCGTGCTGGGGGGACAGTGCTTACTGTAGCGCTGTCTCTCCTGCACGGTCCGTGTGGTACCCAGGCAGCACACGTGTGCCGCATGTGTGCCACACGGATGGCCAACGTGAGCTCACGGACACACAGACACGGATAACTCCGGTACCGATTTTTCCGGTACCGGAATTATCTGGACGTGTGGGACAGGCCTAAGGCTGGAGTCACACTGCCATATTTCTCCTGCAATGATCGCATCACACTGCACGGACTGGCCGGCACCTCTCCTGACCGGAGCATGACAGCATGATGCATTACCATGCAGCTGCCAAGCTCAGGTCAGGAGAGCCCTCAGCCAGTACAAGTTTTATGATGTGATTCTCGCACGAGAAATACAGCAGTGTGACTCCAGCCTAAAGCTGATCAGCTAGCATTGGAGTTATCTTTGATACCAACCTGACCATTGTGGCAGACTGCCAGCTAAAATATGCAGCAGACACCCACTGTGAATCTGAGCCCAGTACATTACTGGCTTTAACCCCTTAACCCCCAGAGCTTTTTTCATTTTTCACTCCCCTCCTTCCCAGAGCCATAACTTTTTTATTTTTCCATCAACATGGCCATGTGAGGGCTTGTTTTTTGCGGGACGAGTTGTACTTTTGAAAGACATCATTAGTTTTAGCATGTCATGTACTAGAAAACGGGAAAAAAGGTGTGGTGAAATTGCAAAAAAAGTGCAATCCCACACTTGTTTTTTGTTTGGCTTTTTTGCTCGGTTCACTAAATGCTAAAACTGACCTGCCATTATGATTCTCCAGATCATTACGAGTTCAAAGACACCAAACATGTCTAGGTTATTTTTTATCTACGTGGTAAAAAAAAAAAGCAAAACTTTGCTAAAAAAAATGGCACAATTTTCCGAAACCCGCAGCGTCTCCATTTTTTGTGATCTCGAGTCGTGTGAGGGCTTATTTTTTTGTGTGCTGAGCGGACGTTTTTAATTATACCATTATGGTGCAGATACGTTCTTTTGATCGCCTGTTATTGCATTTTAATGCAAGGTTGCAGCGACCAAAAAAACGTAATTCTGGCATTTTTTTCAGTTTGACAGTGGCATTTAATTAGTTAATAGGTGCGGGCGGATCGCAATTCCACCCGCACCTATTGCGGGCACATGTCAAAAACAGCTGACATATCGTGGCTTTGAGGTGGGCTCATCGCCGGAGCCCACCTCAAAGCAGAGGTACTGACGTCGGACATACTATTCCGTCCGACGTCAGTAAGGGTGGGTTAACATTACGTTTCCCCAGTCCGTTAAGAGGGAAAAATAGTGTGCACTCAGGTCATAGGGAGGGAGGTGCTGCTAAAACGGACCTTACGGCCCAAATAATCATGTATTGAAAATCACCGCACACTCAAAATTGGTATGATGCAAAAGTATTCAACAAGTTTATACAGGATAACAAAGAGTTGCCACAGATGATGCTATTTAAGAATATGTGCAGATAGAAACCCAACATTTCGACCCTCCCGGGTCTTACTCATGGGGTTACTAAGGAGATAAAGAAACAATATCAGATTTCACATAGCAGCATTAGGCAAAGAAAACAATATATGATGAAAACAAAGCGCTGTAAGAGTTATAAAACCAATCAGAATAAAAAACAATAAAAGCATTAAACATAATCATGCAGCCAGAGATAGTCACAGACTACTGGTTAGAAGCAATAGTGCTTTGTCAATGGAGTATAGTTTTTCGAGGTAAAGCCATATAGCATAGGTAATGTAGGTAATAATAGGTGAAACATAAGCTGATTACCTTTACCTTGGTTTCCGAGTAAGTATGTATAAGTGGCAAGGTAGAAGAAAAGAGGACAGTCTCCTTAATGCATTTTCTGTCACTGTGATGAATGATAAAAATAGCAGTATTATATAAAGTATATATAGTATATAGGGCATCTAGAGGTAACCCGTACCTTTAAGCCTATTAGTGTTCCCTAGGATATATTTTCATGATATCAGGGCATAATGCACAAAGTTTATATTTCAAGGCGAAAGACATAAGTAACACTCCTGTTGCGGAGCCGCCATGTGACTGGCACTGTTATAAGAAACTCAGAAGTTAAATACCTCAATACAGAAAAATGAAGGGGCATCCGTGTTTGTGGCAGGTTCCCTGGTAAATGGTAAGTGTCTGAAAGGATGGCTGTCTCGTCATTGGTAGGTCTGTGGATATACATCCATATGTAACCATAATGTCTGATAATCAGTGGGGACGCAGCGTAATGTCCCAAAGGAAGTGGCCCAAGTGCCTGTACCGTCCTGTGTCTTCTGGTTAAGCGGCGCTCCCGTACACTGCTTGGTGTGCTGTCATTGAATGAAGAGAGGCGCCGAGTTTAAGTGCTGCCGCAATCACCGCCGTACCGGAAGTACAGCCCCCGACCCGGAAGTGATGCGGCGCTCTAGATTGGGATAACCGCGTACGTGCAGTATGCGCTAGTGGATGCGTCCATGTGAGGGCATAGGAATGCCAAGGAATGGGTGTTAACTAGTGCGATCACATGTGTGGCTGCACCAATAGTAATGCTGGTAAGCTATTAAGCTAGGGACCTAGTGTGGAATCCCAGGGATTTAAGTTTCTAAAGAGATATGACAAAGGAAATTGGCAAAATAGAATAAGGTCCTCATCTAAACATTGGAAACGCCATAATTTGTGTTGTAGAAATGGGAAAAATAAAATAAATATTAAATGAAAGGGCAATCATAGAAACAGAAGGACTCAGCACTAATTAAATGGGAGAATAGTGGAAGAAAACAGTTGGGAACTCACCTAATTAGATGGAGGGTCAGCGTGTCTGGAAAGTAAAGTACATGGTTAGTGGAACATCATAGTAGCCAGAAAACACTGGCCACTATTAGCGAGAGCCAACCCCAATATTGCGAGCTTTTCAGTACCAGCTCTCATGTGCAACAGGAGAGCCACCAATATCAAGGACAAACTTGTCCGGGCTGACATTGGCAGCCCACGTCCAACTATCAGCCAAAGTGTACTGACGACACGCCGCCACGGAACCTTTCCTTGCCTCAACTGTGCCTCTTGCTCCAATATCATTAATTCCGATAGTGTAACACACCCAAGAACGGGCAAATCATATCCCAACCGTGGCTACTACACATGTGACTCAAACTTCGTGATTTATGTCATAAAGTGTCCCTGTGGCCTCCTATATGTAGGGGAGACAACACAGCATGTCAAGGACCGCATAGCGAGCCACAAATCTACCATTCGCTGTGGGAAGACATGGCTACCCATTCCAGAGCATTTTGTTAAATTCATACATACAGTTGCCCAATTTAAATATCAAGTGATCGAACAGGTACCCAGGCCTAGGAGGGGCGGCAACCATATCAAACAACTCAAATTGAGAGAAACATTTTGGATCCACAAGTTGGATACCCTAACCCCTAAGGGACTAAATAGAGAAATGGATTGGCTACTATAATGTTCCACTAACCATGTACTTTACTTTCCAGACACGCTGACCCTCCATTTAATTAGGTGAGTTCCCAACTGTTTTCTTCCACTATTCTCCCATTTAATTAATGCTGAGTCCTTCTGTTTCTATGATTGCCCTTTCATTTAATATTTATTTTATTATTCCCATTTCTACAACACAAATTATGGCGTTTCCAATGTTTAGATGAGGACCTTATTCTATTTTGCCATTTCCTTTGTCATATCTCTTTAGAAACTTAAATCCCTGGGATTCCACACTAGGTCCCTAGCTTAATAGCTTACCAGCATTACTATTGGTGCAGCCACACATGTGATCGCACTAGTTAACACCCATTCCTTGGCATTCCTATGCCCTCACATGGACGCATCCACTAGCGCATACTGCGCATGCGCGGGTATCCCAATCCAGAGCGTCGCATCACTTCCGGATCGGGGGCTGTACTTCCGGTACAACGGTGATTGTGGCGGCACTTAAACTCGCCGCCTCTCTACATTCAATGACAGCACACCAAGCATTATCATTCATTCTTTATCATTCATCACAGTGACAGAAAATGCATTAAGGAGACTGTCCTCTTTTCTTCTACCTTGCCACTTATACATACTTACTCGGAAACCAAGGTAAAGGTAATCAGCTTATGTTTCACCTATTATTACCTACATTACCTATGCTATATGGCTTTACCTCGAAAAACTATACTCCATTGACAAAGCACTATTGCTTCTAACCAGTAGTCTGTGACTATCTCTGGCTGCATGATTATGTTTAATGCTTTTATTGTTTTTTATTCTGATTGGTTTTATAACTCTTACAGCGCTTTGTTTTCATCATATATTGTTTTCTTTGCCTAATGCTGCTATGTGAAATCTGATATTGTTTCTTTATCTCCTTAGTAACCCCATGAGTAAGACCCGGGAGGGTCGAAACGTTGGGTTTCTATCTGCACATATTCTTAAATAGCATCATCTGTGGCAACTCTTTGTTATCCTGTATAAACTTGTTGAATTCTTTTGCATCATACCAATTTTGAGTGTGCGGTGATTTTCAATACATGATCCCCAGTCCGTTAACGCTGCCATAAAGCCCTATTTCGGGCGCATCGCTAGCACACGCCCAAAATGGGGTGTGCGCTAGCGATGTGCCGTCATTGAGTGACGGACCTTCGGACGCGGGCTGCAGCATTTCGGGTCTGTCACCGTGAGCGCAGATAGAGCATCTGCTAGCTCTATCTGCGCTAGCGTGATTGAATTTCAGCACTTGCGTTAACACAGCCCGTTTAATGCATGTGTTGAATGGGCTGCTTTAACGCAATGTGAACCTAGCCTTAGGGGTTAAGAAAGCACTCCTCCCATCAAAGTTATGCTCTCATTTTGACTTTCTACCCAAATAATTCTTCTCTTTTCTTTGATCCATGTAGAAACAGAAAGTCTCTTCTCCCAGCTGCTCCTTCCCCTGCCATTGGCTTTTTCAGTGACTGATGACTTACACAAGAAACATTGACCTCCTGTTTCTACGTAGAGCTTAGAAGAATTCAGCTAGCCAGTTTTTAATCACTTGATTTCATAGAACTAATGGAAAACAGAAGAATTAGCTGGGTAGAAGTGAAAATGAGCAATTGTAAGTACACAGTGCTGTATAATATGATGATTGCACAATATTAGGAGGAGAAAAACTTTGATGGAAGGAGTGCTTTTTGAACTACATAGCGCCAGTGGCAAAAAAAGAACAAGATACGATGCTTAAAGGGAACCTGTCAGCAGGATTGTGCACAGTAACCTACAGACAGTGTCAGATCAGCACTGTTACACTGATTACAATGATACCTGGTTGATGAAATCCGTCTTGTGGTTGGTATTTAATCTTTATTTCAAGTTTTGAGTTAATGATATGCTCGTGCTCCGGGGCGACCTGTGGGGGTTTTCATGTGGTGCTCTGCTTAGCTATTCATAATGTAGACTGCTGACAGGTCATTAATCCCTCACTGACCTGCCCCCTAGTTTACATAATGAATATATGTACATATACTGCGTAGGTGACCTCGGCGCCATCTTGCTGGAGAAGAAAAAAAAATGTCCTCCTCCAAGATGGTGCCACTGATAGCTGCTAATGCGCAGGTGTGACGGATGCCATTTTAAAATTGATTTTTTTTTTATACTCCTCAGGAAAACCTCAAGCATATTTATTAACAACACATTAAACATGCGATTATGCTGCAGCGCAGGTGCCACTGCTGCTGCAAAAGGTTTTTTTTCTATTTTGCAGTATGTAAAGATATTTATTATGTGAAACAGGGGGCAGGTCAGTGAGGGATCAGTGACCTATCAGAAGCCATACACATGAATAGCTAAGCAGAGCACCACATGAAGACCCCCCACAGGCCGCCCGAAGCACGAGCATATCATTAACTCAAAACCGAAAATAAAGATTAAACAACAACCACAAGACGGATTTCATCAACCAAGGGATCATTTTAATGAGTATAACAGCACCAGCCTGATAGTGTGTGTAGGTTACTGTGCACAATCCTGCCGACAGGTTCCTTTTAAGATCATAAAAAAAATAACAAAGATAAGCGCAGAGATCATAGCAGTGGATGTGGCTTTTCTAGCTCTCAGCAATGAGGTGTTATCGTCAGTGACAGCTGCCGGATACACGTCTCAGCTGCAGCAGCTGCACTTTTCTTGATCTACATTTTGCAGTGCTTATTATTATATGATTTATGCTTTTCTGTATTAAATAACAAAATCTGATGTGTCTGCATGTAAGTATGACATATTCAATTATGGTTCTGGAAGTATAAGTCCCTGAGAGGGTGCATTGTGACGTATGTCCCTGTAGGCCACTACTTGCATAGCTATTCTTCATACTACCTGATCCTGGATTGGTGGGAGTTGGCCGCCTGTAAAAGTTCAGCTCTGGAATGAATTCCTTTTTATTTGATGTGTGACGTAGTGCAGCTGTTGTCATGGAGACCAAGGTAGAGAATAGAGCGCTCCGCCACTGCTGTCACCAGGAGAGGAACAATAGCCACAGGCTGAATGCGAGGAAAGAGCTCGGATCTCCATCTGTCTATTGGAAATAAACCAGGAATTCTCATGCACTGCACCAAACCCATCGTCCAAATGTCTGTATACAGGAACATGCTGGACCACTGGCCACACTCACACTAATGCTCATTGTGCGCACAGCTATCACAGCCCCCATCACACAGTACAGCCAGCAAGGAGCAGGGGCGACAAAATGCTGGAATCTATCTGCGTAACCGGTGAGTAAGCATAACCAGCCATTCACACTTGCAGTTTTCTGCTCGTGCATTTCCCACCGTTTTCTCTTTTGCGTGTTTATGTGCTGCACAGAGGTTTCCCGGCTGACGCAGTGCAGCAGAAGCTTCCGGACTATATGCTTAGTATGCGGTCTGCCACCATCATATATTATTCACACAGAGATTACTTTCTCTATAGACTAGAATTATGTATACTTACTTTTTTACATATTTATTTCTTATTTGTGTATTTTTTTATTTTTAGCTATTTTGTGTCAATTGGTAAAATGTTACAGCTGAACCGACCTCTGCTTTTTTTTTCTTATTACGAGGGTTGTCCACTATTGGAAAGCTCCTTCTCAACTACTAAAGTGCCCCATATAAAAGAGAAAAATGTCATGTAGTGACAAGAATGTCACGTGACTGGTGGGAGACTGAGTGCCAACATCGCGATAACGGCGCCGGTCTGAAGGTTTTTTTTTCTCTTATATAGGGCACTTTTATCAGTTAACTTGTTTTCACTGGAGAATCCCATTATCACCAACCCACAGGATAGGTGATAACTGATAGATTGGTGGGGGTTCAACGCCTGGACCCAAACCGATTAACAGAACAGGGAGTTCTTATCCCCGATGGCGCACTTTTCCCCCCATTAGAATGGAGCAGCTATGCGATACCGCGACCACGGCTCCATTCAGACACTACAGGGCTTCCAGAAAATAGTGAATGAACAGAACAGCGGTGGGGCATACACAATGCCAATGCAATCTAATGAGTGTAAAAGGTTCACGTTCTGCCAGTCTCTGTGGGTCACAGCAGTCGGACCACCACTGATCAATAAGTTATCACCTGTCCTGTAGATTGGTGATTGCATGTTTTCACCAGCGAACCCCTTTAAGGGCTGTCCCACACGTCCAGATAATTCCGGCACCGGAAAAAATCGGTACCGGAGTTATCTGTGTCCCCGTGAGCTCACGTAGGCCATACGTGTGGCACACGTGTGCCGCCCGTGTGGCGAGTGGGTACCACACGGAGCGTGCAGGAGACAGCGCTAAAGTTTAGCGCTGTCCCCTGCATCGTGCTGAAGCCGCGATTCATATCTTCTGTGCAGCAGCGTTTGCTGCATAGAAAATATGAATAATAGTGTTTAAATGAAAGATCTATGTGTCCGCCGCCCCCCTACCCCCTGTGCGCCCCCCCGCTGTTCA